>NW_024063286.1:0-61815 GCF_006381635.1 Hibiscus syriacus | reverse complement strand
TCAACAAAGACATTTTTGTTCAATTAGATTCAGCTCAAAGGCATATCAAATTTACAGTATAGCTCAAGGCGAGAAGGGCTATCTGCCAGCAAAGTCCTTCGAGTTCGATTACATTCAGCTCAAGGACGTATCAAATTTACAGCATAACTCACGGCGAGAAGGGTTATCTATCAACAAAGACCTTTTGAGTTCGATAACATTCAGGTCAAAGGCATATCAAATTACAGCATAGCTCAAGGCGAGAAGGGCTATTGTCAACAAAGACCTTCGAGTTCGATTACATTCAGCTAAAGGGCAAGTCAAATTTAAACATAGCTTAAGTCGAGAAAAGTGATCTGTCAATAAAAGTTGTCGAGTTCGATTTCATTCTGCTCGATGAACATCAACCACATGGTAGCATCGAGAAACTTTATGGTTGAATCCAAGTGAAGATGAAGATCTGGGGCAATCTCCCAGCTTAGTACAACATAACTCAATGTGAGAGGGGTTATCTGTCAATGAAAACTTTCGAGTTCGATTTCATTCAGCTCGATAACGTATCGACTATTTTTCAGCTAAAGTTTAAACCGAGGTCTTTAAGTCGAGAAGAAGTCCTGGGTTAGCCATGCCTTAGTGACAAGAAACCATTTTCCAGCAGCATAGCTTAAGTCGAGAAAAACTATCTGTCAACGAAAACTTTTGAGTTTGATTTCGTTCAACTCGAGGGCTTATCAACCACATGGTGGAGTCAAAGAACTATTTTCCAGTCGAATTTTCAAACCAAGGTCTTTAAGCCGAGAAGAAGACCAAAATTGACTATAATTTGGCAACGAGAAGCCACATCCCGATTCAAATCTCGAACTACGACTTCAATTCCATATCATTTTAACATGAACTCGACTTCGCGACGGATGAGTCATCTGTAACTCAATTCAACAGGGAGTTATTCTTAATTGAAATATCAGAGTTAATTTCAACTCCACAAAGAAGGATATTAGACTCAGGGACTCCTTCATACCGAAGGAAAATTTGTGTCTTTTTATCTTTGTCCTATTTTTCGTTACACGAAAAATGATAAAGAGGGGTAGCTGTGGACACTTATTTTCGTCCGGGAAAAAAGAATATATATATATTATTATTATTATTAATATTAATTTTGGTTACATGTCCAACAAAAATTCACAGGTCCAATACACCCATCACCCAACAAACCCAGCAGCCTAGAAGCCAAAACACGCGACCCGACAATCGACCCAGACCCGTTGGAGTGAACCAAACCCGCTGGAGCAAACTATCCGAATCGGTCTTCCATTTTCCTCTTCAGCACCGCGTCCACCCCCTCTTCGAAGAGTCCCAATCCAGCCGCTATCAACAACTCGAGTCTCCCAGCGTTTTCCTCGGCAACAACAACAACCAAGTCAGATCGAAGCGTTTGAGTCCAAGTGGGACTCTAACTCGAACTAAAAATAGCATGTTTTTTGTTATAAATACGTTGTAAATCGAACACAAAAGGGAGGAATAAACACAAGAAACACAACGGGGAATCACAAGCAAGAAATTCGAAAAAATAAATAAAAAGAGGGGTTAAAAATTTACCTTATTGCTGTTGGGTTCGTCGACCGGGAGGACAGAAGCCACCCACATCTGGTGGCCAAGTGCCATGGGCTTCGGCTATTTGTAGAAGCTGGTCGTGTGTGTTGAGCGAAGAGAAGATAAGGAATGATAGGAGTTTGATTCATCGGGCAGATTGAAATTAGGGGAAGGAGAAGTGTTTTTTATTTTAGAGTTTAGGTTAATCTCATTTAGGGTCCTTATTTTTTCATCTTTTACTTTGGTCGCTTTAAGTGTGGGTATTCGCGTTCAAACCCTCTCAACTTTTGTCGTGTTTTTCATAGTGATCATCAGATTTTTTGTGTAAAATCACGATTAAACCCTCCTATGTTTAGCATTTTTATGAAATGGCCACCAAATCTCTGCATAATATTGCTTAAACTCCCTCAATGTTGTCATTTAGTCCCAAGCTCTACATTTATTTTATTTCATTTGTGGCACTTCAGTTTCTATTTTTAATTTAGTCATAGCATGTCACTTTCTATTTTGTTTATTTCTGATTTTTGTCACTTTATATTCTGTTATTTTATTTTAGTCACTTAAGTTTATGTTATTTTATTTTAGTCATTTAAATTTCTATTTTGATATTTTGTCCCTTAACCTTTTGTTTTTGCTATTTTGATCCTTTACATTTTTATTCATTTATTTTATTTATATTTTTTCCTTTTAATTCTAATATTTTTTATTTCTTTTAAACATTGTTTTTATTTATATATATATTTATTTTTTTTACACTCTTTATTTTTTAAAGACTTGGCATTTTTCTTCATTTTTCTCTTCTTAACATTTTTTATTGTTATTTTCTCAATTTATTATTATTTATTCCTTTCTTCGATTATATATTTATTTTTAATCTAAATTTTTTTATCTTTTTAGGGGAACTTTCAATCGATCACAGGTAATATTTTAAATTGAATTTTTAAATTTCAATTTTAATTTTTGCAATTAAAGACAACCGAAAAATTAATTAGTACCGAAAGGGCAGTTTAAGGGTGGTTAATCCTTCCTTGACCGTAACTGACTCCCGAATACGACATATTTTTGGTAAAACGCAGATCATGTAAAAAACTGACTCTACATATTCATTCAAATGTAGCTCAATCTGGTCTAACCGAAAGAAGGTTCTAACACCCCAAATTTATCTTAATAAAATTCTTAAAAACTTTTTACACTTTCTTCTTCATCATTAACAGCAGTACGTGTTTGTACTCTTGAGGGGCGAGCCCATCATAGTAGAACTTGAAGGACTATTGCTTAATGAAAATTCTTAGGACTCTCTACCGTCGTTTCTAAACTTGAAGGAATATCATAAGAGGGAGCTCCAATCAAAATTAATGCACGAAACATCTTTAATGATAAGAATTGTATTATTTCTTAAGGTCTTGAATTAGAGCATATTGAATATTAGGATTGTGAGTATTCAAGTTAAATGGTTGAGAGTTATTTTAACATATACATGTTGGATTAAAATCCTCATCATATGCACATATTAATGTATCTTGTTATCATAAAATATGACATAATAAGTGACTAATTATGTTATAAAATCATAAGGTGTTAGAAGTATCATGAAATAAAAGTGTAGAAACTATTAAAGTTGTATTTAAGTTTGATTAGGGTAGCATTATAAGTATAAATAATAATTATTCTTAAATCAGCTATATAAAGGAGTTATGATCCACAAGAAATAAATCATCTTGATTTTCTCATATCCCGTAAGAGAGTCTAGAGAATTTTTCTTCTTAGAAGATCACAACCAAAGATATATTTTCAACTTATTGATTAATTCATGTACGCTTCCGCATCTAGTATTTTTATTCTGATGATTTGACATGATAGATCCCGATTATTTCATTTATTATGATTTGGTTCTAACAATACTATCTTATACTTACCCTTTATTAACAAAAAAAAATCAATGATAAAACTTAATATTAATTAAATTTATTTTTAAAACGACATCATTTTCGATACAGTGTGTTATCATAGAACAGTTGAGAGACCTAAACATGAATAATTAAAAAAAAACCCACTAGTTAAATTTAAAAAAAATCTAAGTTTAGAGACCAAAATATAAGTAGAAGAAAATATAACGATGAATCTTGTAATTTGCTCTAAAATTAATTTGCTCACAACCATCCCAAATTAAGTTGGAATATCGAATTGATAGAGTTCACAGAGCAGCCGGACTCTCGCATAGATCTCAAGTTAGTCAAGGTTGTTTCCTATATACAACACGCGCGAGAGTAGTTCACGCCGCACAGTCCACTGCCACTGGTTTTCGTCGACTTTCGAGGCTTCGACTTGGAGCTTCTTCACCAAATACTGAAATCCCTGCCCCTTCTTCGGGTAAATAACGTTTCTTTCTTCTTCCATTCTTATTTACCCCTCTAATCCTCCCCTTTGCCCCCCCAAACCCCATTACAACTGCTAAATTCAACATTTGTTTCAATGCAAGCTCTGGTGAAATCAATTCCCCACTGGGTTTCCCATTATCCATGTTTTTCCGGATTCTGTTTTAAAAAGTACCCCTTTTTTCCTACTTCAATGTACTTAAAACTTTTCAATATTTTTCTTGATTTCATTGACATTTTATAGTAAAATGTTTTTTTTCTTTGGAAACACTTGTTTGAAGTCTAAGTTATTTAAAGTTCGAGCTTTTATTTTATTGTTAGAATATCTATTTGAACAATATCAGTTAAATTTCTTTGTTTAACTATCTCAGATTTCGGCTGTTATATTTGTTGAAAGCAAGGCCTTGATGGTTTAACGTTGTTTTTGGGCAACTGAAATGCATTGCTTGAATTCCCCCAAACAACTAAACAGAATGAGCAGTGTAATTGTAAGTTTATATATACATGTTAGCCACATTTTCATTTCAGTAATTGGTTGAAAATGCTTGAAAATTCAAGTGGAATTCTATTCATCTTAAAAAGAAACGAAATAAAACAACAACGGTGTTGTTGGATTGGGTTGTACGGAGAAACCATATAGATGACATTGCCTAGTTTTGTCTGTTTGAAACATCCAACAATCTTGCTTGTAGTATATATACATCTAGGCTTAAACCAATGGAGAAAAGTGGGTATTAGGACTAATTTTACCATGTTCACAGATTGGCAATGGCTATCTTTTATGATGTTATGTACTGTTATTCCAGACACTGGGATTCCAAAATGCTGACCTTTTCATACTTGCCATATTTGAAATATCGAGATTCTGAGGTTTAATTTGATTCAATGACTAACTACATAACTTGAAAAAGGTCCAAATTGTAGTCATCAATGAGATTCATAGGAAACTAGTCTGTTTATAAGAACAATGGAGATAAAAGAGAGTATTAGGAAAAAAATTACCAATGTTTTAAAGATTGGCTTTAATACTTGCCATCTTTAAATATTGAGATTCTTCGTTTAGTTGTTCCAATGGCTAACAACATAACTTGAAAAGGTGCAATTTTTGTTATCAATGAGTTCCATAGGAAACTAATCTTTTCTTGTCTACTTCTTTTGCAATATATTTGCTTATGATTGTAACTTATGTGTGCTTGTTGAACTCCAATTCTTTATAGTTAATTGATATGTATTATTTCATTCACTTTCTTGGTTGTCCATTTTGAGTATTTAAGAAGCAAAGAGAGCCATCAAGGTTGCCCAGCAAAACAGATGCAGAGCTGGATAGGATCAGCAACTTACCGGGACATGTTGTCGATAAAATTTTGTCACGTTTGCCAATAAGGGATGCGGTAAGGACCAGTGTTCTGTCGAGGAAGTGGAGATACAAATGGGCTACAATACCATGTCTAGTGTTCGATAATCAGTGTTTTAATGTTTCTTCCCAAGACCAAACTTTCATAAAAGACAAGCTTGTAAACATCATTGACCATGTACTCTTACTGCACAACGGTCCAATAGACAAGTTCAAGCTTTCTCACCGAGAACTTTTAGGCGTCGGTGACATTGATCGATGGATACTTGTATATCAAGGAGCTCTATCAAAGAATTTGTGCTAGAAATATGGAAGGGCCAGCATACTAGCCACCTTCTTGTTTATTTAGTTGCCAGAATTTAATTCATTTGGAGCTGTTTAATTGTTTGCGAAAACCACCATACATTCAAAGGTTTCAAGAATTGAGGAGTCTTGATCTGCAGCACGTTACCGTCACCCAAGATGTGTTCGAAAAGCTTATTCGAGCTGTCCTCTTGAGCGATTAACATTGATGAACTTTACTGGTGTCACTCATCTTATCATTGATGCACCTAATCTGTAATTCTTTGACATTGGTGGTATTTTTTATGATGTTAGCTTTCTGAATACATTCCATTTAGCTTTGGTTTCCATGGTTTGTATGTAAATATCGACAATGATGAGAACAATGCTCAAGATAATTCCAGTAAACTGCTCAGATTCTTTGTTCATCTGCCCATATCGAAGGCTGGACATTCAGAGTTACTTTTTGAAGGTAATGACTTAGCTAACATCATTGTATAGCACTAGTATCTTCTTGTTTTCTTTATCATTTGGACACTTAGATGCATTTTACAGCCTTTTATAGGAGTCCGCAAACATAAAGTTTAAAGAAACAGTTTTACATGTTTTTCTTTACTGTAAATTGGTTATTGAATACTGATATACTTGTCCGAGTCCTCTAGAATGTGCTTGTGCCACACTAATTTATCCATCGGAGATACTAGTTATATTGTTTCCCCTTTTTCTGCTTCAGTATTGGCTATGGGATATGTGCTGAGCAGGTTGCCTAACCCATGTTGATCTGAATCATCTATCGATTCGTATAGATTTTGATGATTTGGAGGAAAATACTGCTGCTCTATGCCTCCTAAGAAGTTGTCCGAATCTCCAAGAGCTGGAAATGTTTGGTGAGTTCTATTTTTCTTTAATCTTTTAGATTTATGGTGATGTAAATAGTAAGATCTCCGGCTTTTTATCACATTATTGTTTTTTACCAATACTGCTAATCTAAAAAGGTTATCCATGTAATAGTTATTGATTTCGGAGGTCAATTAGTGGTTTTAGCGGATTAGAAATGTCTGATGTTCTATGTAGGCTCAACCTGAGGAACAAACTTCCATAGAAAGATCCACTAACTTTGGGAAGATGATCATTGGAGCTCATTGTTTGCGCATCTGAGAATGTTAAAAGTGTCTGGCATCTCCGGTGTTAAATCAGATGGATTTCATCAAGTTCCTGCTATCGAATTCACCAGTGCTCGAGCAGTTAACTGTTAAGCCTGCTTCGCAAGAAGGCGAATCGGAGTTATTGAAGGAATTGCTTTGGTTCCGGCGGGCCGCGATATATGCAGAAATCATTTATTGGACTCATGATAATCGTGGCCGCCATTGCTGAAAGTTCAGAACTTCAGGAAAATGGCATCCATTGGTAGGTTTGCTTATTCACTTGTTACGGGAGCGCCCTTAAATTTTAATTCATACACCAGATTTGGTAATTGCTTGTTCTATCTAAGGGCTTGTGTGGGGGGGGGGGGGGGTACATGTTGTTTTTTCATGTACAAATGTTGCAGATTAGAATTTGAATGCATATATATTTTATTTAGTTTGGTAGTCTTTAAAGCATGAACCAACGTTTCCAGTCCATTACCACACATTTTACAAGCCCTGTCCTCTAACCCAGTTCATTGCACCACTCAATCATGTAGGTACCGAATTTATTTGTTTTACTTTTTTCTTTCTAATAATCTGTGGCATATCCTAGTAGTGACCCTAATTAACTCTTCTCAGGCCCCCCAAAATATTCACAATCTTTTATCGGTGCATCTCATTTGTATTTATACTAAAATTCACCATGGATTCTCGAAGTTGATTTTTTGTCCCCAGCAAAGCGTACTCTCGCCCCATATCTTTGAGTTCATAACTCCGGCCTCCGGATTCTTAATAAAAATCAAACTAGCATATGCATATAAAAGGCATTCACCCTAAAAACGACCTTTTATTAGAATTATTTTTCAAACTCTTCAAATGATGGAAAAATTCATGTGCAAATCAAGATATTATCGTTTTAGAACTAACACGGAGGGAGGGAGGCAGACAAAATATTGAGATTAAAAATAATATATAGTCATAAATCGAAAGATGGAGTAAAAGTTATTAAAGTATAAAAACTTTAGAGATTAACCGTAAAGGAATAAGATCCTAATTAAAGCATCAATATTAAAATTGCAAATCATCTAAACTTGTAAGTTATACAAGAATTGATCTTTAGCAACATATGTTGAAATTTAAGGATACAAAATCAACAAGAAAATGAGAAGACGAAATCTAGGAAATTAAAGTTGAATAATTTGCAAATAAATTTAACTAAAATCCTTAATTCTACCAAGAGAAAAAGGGGAAAGGAGAGCTTCTAGTTTTATCCTAATAAATGATAGCATTGTAGAATAGAAAGAGAGAAATTTAAAAGTGATGAATATAATGAAAAAATAGATGTCAGGGAGAAGAAATATATCTCTCAGTTGAAATTTTATGGGGTGACATCAACGAAAAAAATTTTGAAGCTTAAACTTAGATTCGTAGTTGTTCCAAAGATTTCATTCAAATGAAAAGAGAGAATAAGAGGAGAGTTTTACGGTGACGACTTTAGTTCGTTATACAGGTCATCAGAACGATGAATGATGTCATTTTAATGTTAAAGACGACTAAAAATTCGAGGACAAAAAAGATGTTTTGTGAGGAGAAAAAAATCCTACCTTCAAAATAAATGATATTTTGAGAGAAACACGATGAAAATTAAAATTTAGAGTTTAAATTATATTTAACATAGAGTAGAAGGATAAAATTAAAAATTAATCCTTTTGATTAATCATCAAAATATAATAAATCAATAATATAAGTGACTGAAATGTAATTATTTTAAAGTTAGTTACCAAATAAGACAGAATGAAAAAAATGATCTTATGGTAATTTGCCATTTTCATTTTAAAAAACCCGGTTTTTCCTTCGTTTTTGTTGGTCCTTGTCAGTTAACTGTTGATGGCAGTTTTTTTTTTTAATATTTCGTCTCTCTTTGAGATTGGGTACCAGGGAGGGAAAGCTCGCATAGGAAGGATAAGGTCGAAGCAAAATCAAAATGGCGAAATCGAGTGCTGATGATGAGGAGCTAAGGCGAGCTTGCGAAGCTGCTGCAATCGTAGGCTCAAAGGAGAAGATCGTGATATCGATTCGCGTCGCTGAAAGCCGCTGGAAATAGGGCAACTCTGGGAAATTCGCCCACCACATGGCTAAAACCGAGAATCCTTGATCTCTGCTGCACGTCTTTTCCATAATCTGACAAGTATTTCTCTATCTCAATGCAAATTTTGTGATTTTTTTCATTAAAATGTCTTCGAAGATTGAACTATTGGACTAAATAAGATAGTAAAATTGTGCATAACTGATAGGACAATTCAAATTCAAGGAATATAAACTATGCTTTGTAGAGGTTTTGCATTTAATAATATGATTGCATTTGAAGTAGCTTCTTTTCCTTATGGTCCATTTCGGGGTTCTTGTTTGGAGTAATCTTGGATCTTGAAGCTTGTTTTTCTTTACAGAAGCCGCATGCTAGTAAATATGAAGTATTTAAACCTTTTTTCTCCCTTAGAGAAGGTGCAGGTTCTCTGGTTCTTATGCGAGAACTATGGTTTGTGCAGTGATATCAAAAGGTCATAAAACTGAAGCTTTTCTACGAGTATTGAAGTATTCTAGTGGGGGAGTTATTGAGGTAATTCTCTTATTGAAATATTTAGCTTGTCTAGGGCAGAGTTAGAAAATTTAAATTACAGAATCAGAAATTTTGTAAGTGAAAATGGACAAATCATGGGTGTCAATTTTCTTCAAAAGGTGCCAATTATTTTTAAAATGGGTTCAATATTCTTTTAAAATAATATAATTTTTTTTAACTTTTCAGTAATATAAAATTTATTTAAAAAATTCTAAAAGTATTTTGTTTTGGCCGCCCATGCCTGGGTCCTTGAGTTCTAAGATTTGAGTAAATTTTGTGTGGGGTTTTTAGTTAGTTTTAGTTTGAGTTGGCTCAATTGTTGAGTCAGTTAAACAATTATGTACCTGTAATGATCGATTATATTTGTAGGTGTTTCTCCAGTTGAAAGTTGTAATATAAAAAATTATATTTTCTGGCAATGCGTGTTAGGACAAACAAGAAATAAGGCAGAACGATTATCCAATGAGTTTATGGCTCCTTGTTGAGTAAGGCTTTATGGTTACTACGTGTAGCTTACTATAGCTCAACAGTGGTCATCGCATGGTAGTGTTTGGCTTACCTGTAATTGGTTTTGTTTATTGTTCATGCAAATCATATCTTTCCATTTTCTACTGAAGTTTGCTACGGATAAAAAGTAATGAATAAATAAATAGAAACAAAAGCTAGCCATTTGTCAACCTCTTCCTGCGAAACACAGAATAATTTATACCATCACTTTTAGCATTACTGAAAAGAGAATATTTCTAGTATAAATAGAAAGCAAAATTCATTAGCTTAAAGCCAAGGGTCTCAAGTCTTAACTAGCTTGTAGTTTAGTTATATTGATTTTAAAATCTATTGACGTATGAACCATTTACATTTTGCAGCCTTCTAAATTGTACAAGCTGAAGCATCTTTCAAGGGTGGAGGTTATAACTAATGATCCCTACTTTTACATTGTACTTTTTGTTATTTGAAGAAAACATGTTTGAAAGCTGTATGTTTTTTTTTATCTTTGTAAATTCAGTAGGCCAAGGCAAACATTGCTTAGCTCTTATGTTAATTAAGCAATTGAGCAGAAGTTGAAGCTATTTATATCTTAAACTTATTTTCCGTTCCTCCCTGCATGATATTTTTCTTGAGTTCTTTTTTGATTTTCCCCTTCAGCTTCTTACGAAATTTCTTACAGGGATTTGATAACCTCAGAAATCAGAACGTGCTCCACCTCAGTGGACCATGCGCAACATTATGACAGGTAAATATAAATAGCTCTGAACTGAAGGTATCGACTCTTTTATGTCTGGGCTGCTTTCGTTCCCCTTTTATGGTCCTTTCCTTTTGGCATGGAAAAAAGCTAATTCTTATCTCTCATTTTTTACAACAGGATGTTGTTGCTTATAGTTATTGATTTGGCTATGTCCTTGCTCAAATATTTTGTAGGAACCGCATTTTTATACATCGTAAATGTCTGCAAAGAGACACTGGTAGTCTTCCCAAAGTTGTTGGTATAGATGTCGTGGAGTGGCTATTTGGGCTAATGTGAGTGCATGACTTTATTAAGCACTGAATATTTTTCTATTCAATTGTAGAATACATTGAAAAACTCTCTAAAGCTGTACCTATCTAGTGTATAACATAATCTTGTAGTTGCTTCTGCCTAGTGTTGAAATTTAAGGATGTTCCCTGAGTATAAAATATCATATTGTTGAGTTCTGATTTGAAGCAGATTTAATTTCCCTAAATTCAAGAAATCTTTTTTCATTAGTTTTATCTAAAAATTTATTTACTCTTCTTATCTTTGATTTTATATATATCTAGGAAAATAAACCTCAGTTACTATCAAATGAATCAGCAAGATGACCATGGCCCAGTTACTGCTACAGTAACAGAAAGCACTTGAAGGTGACTGTTGAAAAGGAACTTGCCTCTCAAGCTGAGGAAGAGGACATGGAGGCTCTTTTGAGCACGTATGTATTTCCTCTATTCTTTCCTAAGGTTCTTCAGTGAAGGCAAACTATGATCAAGTGCAATTATCCTTCAGAGTTTGGAATGCTAATGCAATTGACAAAGTAGACATGAGGTGAAACATTCATGCAGTCTAGTTTTTTTTCAAAGATGGTTGGATCCAAGCTAGACATAATTCTATTCCCCTTTTTTTTTCTTTTTTTCCTTTCTTTTGGTGGCATGTGCGTGGTGGTTGGGGGGGGGAGGTCCTTATCCAACAGTAATCTGTCATTATTTTGGAAACAGAGCCAAAGATGTTTGAAGATGTGGATTGATTCTTGTAGTGGCCATTTTTCCATGGCAGTCTATGGTTCCTGGTTTCTAAACCAATGTACTGTTTTTTATGTTTGGTCACTAAATGTGGAAGCCCTTAATTCTATCCTATTTGTCACAACATGGTAAACAGTTATATCATGGGCATTGGTGAGGCTGAGGAATTTTCTGATAGATTGAAACGAGAGCTTCTTGCCCTGGAAGCAGCAAATGTGCATGCCATTGTGGAAAGTGAATCTCTAGTAGAAGAGGTATTTTATTATATTTTTGTTTTTGAGTTTTTTTTCCTCATATTGGCTATTTCCAAATCTCCCTGGCATCATGTTGGAACTATGAAGAATCGACGGTCTCCGTTGTTCCATGCTGTATGCTCTCTTAGTCCAATCCCATACCCATATGCATTAGGTATCAAACAGGCTTATCACTGTTCTCTGGAGTCTTCTTAACTCCCATTTCGGAAATACTCAGTTCTCCATTTTCTTGACCTTGACTTCTAGCCATTTTCTATGATAGCTTCTTATTTTGTTTGACTATTCCTAAATAGTTTCAATGACTGTGTTGATGTGCTCGAGGAAATAGTGTTTATTTTCCCTCTTTCCTTATCGCTTTAATGATTTCTTTGTGTTCAGAACATTTTTCGTGTTCAATAACAATTCATTATTAATCTTGGTACTGCTTTTATTCACTTCTATCAATCCTATCACAAAGTTAATTGTTCTTTTCTTTGGTCTTTTAGGTATTATAAGGGCTTGAGGCAGCAACTCATTGTGTTAATGAGATGGGTGAATGGTTAGGCATGCCCAATGTTAAATTACAACATATAAGAGAAGATATTGAGTCGGTATGGACCTTTAGTAGATAGACTTAAAATGTAGGGTTCTCTTTTGCTTACTCTGTTACTGTTCCTACCATTATGTCAGATCCTTACACTGACTTAACTTTGTTACACTTCCTCTACAGCTTGTCTGAAACAAAGATAGTTCTAACTTCCTATCTATTGCATCATTTATTTGCTTCTAGTCTGCTGCAATTTTTTTTGCCCAAAGTATATAATTTGAAGATAGAAACTGTATATTCTTGACTTCAACATCTGAACTCTTCTTATGCTGGTTGTAATTCTTTTTCACAATATACAGATAGAAACACGAACAAGAAGTTACAGATACTATCTGTAAATGATAAAGCACTCATTGAAGAACTTGATAAGCTTCTTGAAAGAATGCATGTCCCTGCTGAGGTATGTTATCCATCACTATGTTTTTGTTTAGACTTAGCCAAGGTATTTCACTGTATTTTCTCCTAACAATTTTCTTTTTGATTTAGTATCCAGCTAGTGGGGATGGATTATTTTCGGTCAAATCTTGCAGGAATGCGCTCGGGAAGGAAGTTGGGAATAATGATTTGTGGTCAAAGGGGGTGTGGTTGGGACTATCCCCACCAAGGGTTGAAGCTTTCTTTGGCAGTTAGCCGTCAAAAGTGGGAGTAAAAGTGGAGTTGGTTAACAGAGGAATGTCCCTAGGTGAAGATATCCTTTGCCCATTTTGTAAGAAGCATGAGGAATCAGTGCAGCATTTGTTATTACGTGTAATGTAGTTTGGGAATTATGGAATAAGGTAGTAAGCTTTTGGGATTTATATGTAGTTTTACCAAAGGACCTTCCTTTTTTACTTATATCGTGGGGGAATTTGAGGGTGAATTCATGATTTGAAGTTTATCCCAGGAGTCATTTTTGGTCTATTTGGAAAGCAAGGAATGAGATTGTGTTTGAAGGATTATCTCTTGATAGGCTTTCTCTGTTTTTCATTGTAAGATTTAGGTTATCTAAGTGGTTTAAAGCCAAGTATCCCAAAATTCCTATACAGGAGGATTTGCTCATTGGGGATCCTTCACTTGCAGATGGAATTTCGGTTTCTGAATCGAAAGATTGCTCTGTGCTTTGCTGGCTACACCCCCCTGTTGATTTTTTGAAGATGAACGTCGATGGAGCTGTAAGGTTAAGTGACTCGATTGGAGGTATTGGAGGTATCCTAAGGGATTGGAATAGTTGCACTCTTTTGACTTTTTCAGAGAAGATCGGTCAAGGTTCCCCACCAGTTGCTGAGTTAAAGGCTATTAAAAGAGGCATTGAAATCTTTTGGCATCACGATGGTTTTCTGTCACTAGGTTGATTGTTGAGAGTGATTGCAAATCAGCAGTGGAGTGGGTTCACTTTCCGGCTTTGGCACCTGTTTTCTTATTGCCTCTAGTTAAAGAAATTCTATCACTCTTCTCTGAAAAGGTGTTGTTAATTAGGTTGATTCCAAGGGCTTGTAATGGGGAGGCAGATAGTTTAGCAAAGATGGGGATTGGTTGATTGATAGACTATAGTTGCTTGTTATTTTCCTTCCCAGTTAGTAGGTTTTTCAAGTAGGTGGAGTTATTAAGTTTTATGTCAGGAGTTCTGGTGTAATTGTTAAGTTTTATGTAATTTTGGTTCAACAATAAAACGAGGCACTCTTTTCCTCCCTCCAATAGTGGATCCTTTCTATTGGGAAAGGGCTATCTAGAGGGAGTTTTTAATGAGGCCGTCTATTCCTATAAAAAAAAGTATGCAGCATGTTTGACAGGATGCCGGTTTGATGAGGCTCACATGACTCAAAATCTTGAAGCATGTGAGTGGTAAATGGAGCTTTACGTGGCCTTGATGTACCTAACTTGGATTCTACTTATGCAAATATGCGAGCTGAATGGACTCCCCTCTCATTTCCCCAGTTTCTACGGTTTTATGGTTAGGCAAATTAACCAATTGGTTGTGGTATATGTCTAACTTAACGCATGCTGGTCACTTGGATGTTTACATAACCTTGGATTTTTGTGGAATTTTTACTTCCAATAACTTTGCAATGAACTATACTGCCCTTGGATCTGATATATATGGTAATTGAAGAATAAAAATAACTCTTTGTGGTGCCTTCATTTTAGGTTAAAGAGAAGCAGGCCGAACTTGAAAATCTGAAAACCACATTTCTCTGGAGAGCTTCTGCGTTCTTGAAAAATTACTTTGCCAGTTTGGTGGATTCTATGATGAGTGACAAAAGCAATTTCTCTCGGGTATTTCCTTCATGTTATTTCATCTTGAATCTTGATGTTGCAAGGATTCCTAATGTTGTTAACCTGCTTGAATTAATCAGCGGGGACAGTTGAAGCAACCTGATCATGCTGATTGCGATATAAATGCAGGGCATATACTCGCCTTCTGCAACAGTTAAAGGTCAAATTGCTGTTCAACTCTGAAATCTGTAAAATATCACATCTTGATTTTGCTGATATTTTGTTTGTTCCTGCTCATTCTCAGAGTCTTGATAAAAGTTGCTTAGGCCCTTTGAGGAAGGCTTATTGTTGTTCCTTCAACTTACTTCTGCGTTGAGAGGTTTGTGAATGCAAAACAAAGCATTTAATTGTCTACAAAAGAAATGCATTTTGATTTGACCTTTCTTACGGTTACAGTGCTTGATAAACGGTTAAAATCCTGTTTAGGTTCGTGAATTGCCAACGAACTTCGTGCTAGTACAAAAGCATCAAGGGTTCCAACTACCTGGCTGGAAGGTTCGACAAGTGGCAGTCGAAGTGGGAATAGTACAGAAACTTCTGCACTCTCTGATGCATATGCTAAAGTGTTGATGATTTTCATTCCGTTGCTTGTAGATGAGGTAATGGTCCTTTCGCTTGTTGTTTAGGTTAAATGTATTCTCAAACCTTAATTTATTACAGTTTTTATTCCTTCATTGCTAAAACTGCAGAGTTCTTTCTTTGCACATTTCATGTGCTTTGAAGTTCCTGCACTTATTCCCCCAGAAGGTGTTGCTAATGGTAATAAAAGTGGATCCACTGATGATGATCTGGGCATTATGGACATCGATGACAATGTCGGAAAGGCTGGTACTCATTTTATTGTGCCTTTATAATTTGTGGGGAATTCTCCCCTTCCTTATCTGAAAAACGTTGAAGCTATATGATTTTTCTATGTAAAATCTGCAGATATGCAATCATTAAATAAATCACTTCAAGATTGCTTGATGGGATTCAAGTATGTAAGCATATTGGAGTCTTTCGCGGGTTGTTTAGGTTGTTTTCCTTGTATTCCTTATTTGATTATGAGTTTGGGAATTACTATTACATTTTAAATCATGAATGTCGTCCCAAGTGTTGTACTTTTCTTTAATGCCCTTTATTTTTTCGGTTTTCTGCATTTCTTCTCATTCTTTATTTTATTGTCCTTGTTTTCCTATTAGCACGTATTTATGATGTTTCCAAATTACAGGAAGATTTTTATGCTGTGGTGGATTGGGCATCCAAGATTGATCCTTTATGTTGCATATCCATGCGTGGGACAACAAAGTACTATCTATCTGGCCAGAAATCTGATACAGCAGGATTTGTATGTGTCTTGCTTGGTTACCTAGAGTCAAAAATTTCTATGCAGTTCGGCCGGGTACGTTTGTTTTGAAACTGAGAATTTTATGACCTTTTGTATTTAGTGTGAAGGTAACTTTTTTTGGTTGCAATCGAGTTTGCAGTTTGTTGATGAAGCTTGTCATCAAATTGAAAGAAATGAGCATAATGTGGGACACACGGGGGCCTTCATACCTCGGTAAAGTTAATCTTAGTCTTTGTGAGAATACAGAGATAGTAATTCTGAGGCCAAAGTTGATTGATATGCAAGCAGTATATAATAATTTTTCATTAATGGTTTGAAATATTATTGTTTTTTTCATGCATATATTATCAGCATCCTGTAAAATTTATTTCCAGATAGCTAAGTTTAGTGTTCTCATTTGATAGTCAGATTATTACTTCAGTTGGTTTTAAACAGTTTATATGTTATCCACAGCTTTGCAACTCTAGCCACCCGCATGGAACAGTACATCATCCAGGGACAATCTAGGGACTTGGTTGATAAGGCATACACAAAACTTGTAAGTTGTATTTTTCACCCTGATATTTTGTCAAGTGAGCTCGAGATGGAACATGTGCTAGCCTTAGCATAGCAATAACAATTAAGCATGCAGTAAGTTCTAGATTTGCTTACTAATTAGCATTCCATTGCATGAAAGTGAGTCGTGGGTAATTAATAAGCTCAATGATAAGATTTAAGCATGTAGTAAGGTCTAGATTTGCTTGCTCAATGATAAGTTTAGCTGCATACGTTACTCTTGTTTTTCTTAATAAAATAAACTCTTCCGTGTCATGGTATCAAATCATTCTCTCTCTATTCTTTTTGTTTATATTATATTCTTAATACATATAGCTTTGTTAATGAAAAGATTTTACAATTCAATATTGTTTGGCAGGTTAGTATGATGTTTGTGACTCTTGAAAAAGCTGCCAAATAGATCCCATACTCTCCAATATATTTCTTTTGGAAAACTATGCAGTATTTCAGAACAGGTTTGGATAATTTATGCCGTTTTCTCATGAATGTGGATATAATATTGGGCTTGACTCCTTGAAGGTGGCTTTTTTTCCTCTTTCCTGTGCACTTTACAGCTTGTATGACCTAGCCAATTTTGTGCCTACCCTAGCCAAATTTTATCAGCAGGCAAGTGAAGCTTCTGAGCAAGCAAGTATGCGTCTTATCAACATGATAATATATACTGTAAGTAATCCACTCATTATTACTTTGTTGAGCCGTGATGTTAAATAATTGTGGAATGCTGTAAAAGCTTTCCATGTTATGACCTGATCTTTCAATTCTTTGCAGCAATTTGAGCGGCTTTTCGAGTTTGCTCGAAAGATTGAGGATTTAATTTTAACAGTTTCACCGGAAGAGGTCAGTGTGTTGATGATAATGATATTTTGCGATGTTCATAAATAATGCATTTTGTCTCATCAGATAACTCAAGAGCATAATCTATCCCGCTTTTCACTAATTTTACAGAATAATGCATAATGTGTAACGTATTTTCATACCTTGTTTAGACATCCCGGAATCATATTAAAAAATGAATCCTATTTTTTTTTAAGATAATGAAATTAATGAGTTTTGTGTTTAGACATTCCCACCATCCATAACACGAATGATTTGGCTGATTGTCCTTCAAAAATTTCAGATACCTTTCCAGATTGGATTTTCTAAAGCAGATTTCCGGAAGACGATAAAATATAGTTTAACTGGGGTGAGTTGATCACCAATTTTCCGAGCATATTCTCCTTAGTTCCGAATAGTATAATCTATATCTTTACTTATCTCTTTCAAGTTTACAAGTCTATTTCTGCGATGCATAAGAAGTTGCAGAAGAACTTTACATGTAACACCCCCAACCCGTACCCGACCCGAATACGAGTCTGAGGTGTCCATTGACTTTTCAAATTTTAACTCTTGACAAAATTCAAAGAAAAATTTAAAACTTTTATTAAAATAAAAGCAGTTTTTTTACATAAATTGACCAAAATAATCAAAATCAATCAGAGCATATTCAACTCAATCAATTAGTACATGCCAACTATATTCAAAATAACCAAACACATTTAAATCATCTATTTTTTGATCTGAAATTTTGTAAGGAAGATGTTGACCTGTCTTGCTCTTCTTCGCTTCTGTAACCTACGTGTGAAACAATCACACGCTAAGCCTATGACTTAGTGAGGCATTAAACTTATAAAGGAAACTCTAAATGCTTAAACATGTATGAACATATCATTTAATGACGTCAAACAATCATTATATATAATATAATGTACACATATACACATCACACATTATTTCCATCATTAATCGTATTCTATTATCCATATTATTATCATTTATATCATTTAATCATGCCTTTTTATCAACATATGACTCATTCAATACACACATCATTATATCAATCATATAATACAGTTTATATCACAAAAGCATATACTTCACAAGTACTATCTTCATTGTTATCTCTTTGTTTAGTTTATGTACACTTTTGAGAACTATAGATATGTGAGTCTATTGAGGTTGTGCACTATGCTGTCACCACAGCTCGTATGGGGTCCCACTAGGGGCTATGAAATTTGTCTCGAAGGACCACTATGAAATGTCCCGAAGGACCAATATGAAATGTCCTGAAGGACCACTATGTCCCGACGGACCACTGTAAATCCCTCGACTCTTGGCATGCCAACTATACCTCTAGCTCTCTTTACACATAACATGGGCATTAGCAATATATCATGTCACATATTCATATAATCACATAGTTCACTTTCACCTGTCTCTTATCTCTTGTGACCATATAATCACATCACTTTGTATCATATTCCACGTATTCATATCACATAGTTCATGTCACTTGCATGGTTTCTCATAAACATATATATATCATATCTTATTCACATATATTTCTCATATAACTTATATTATATGATTCATATCTTATTCTTATATAATCCTGCATATCATCTATGTTCATTCACCTAATCTCTTATATTCATATATCACATATGCATATTATTCATTATATAAACATATATTCATATAGCTTATGTAAATATATATATATCACTTATATCGGTTTCTATATCTTATCACACTAACATATATTCATACAAGTCATATCATACCAACAACAACATATAATTCATAACAAACGCATGTTCATGTTCATGAATTTATGCATAACACTATAGGAAATAGACTTGTCGCAAATCTTATTTCCATTTTATATCATATACGATCTAATATGCACTCACCTTGGCCTCACTTATTATCAATTACTCCTATGGCTAACTTTCTCTTCGGGATCAATTCTAATCTTTCAATCATTTTTCGGAACTTGCTCTCGATCGATATCTACACAATCATATATTTATACTATCAATATCCAATCGATATACTATAATCTATCACTTCTTAGACTGAAAGAAAGATTTATTTCATTTCCCATTGAAGTGCATCGGTACATTCTACAGTGTATCGATGCATCCCTTAACATGTGCATCGATGTACTACCCATGCATCGGTACACAAATCACCTTCGATGTTTTAATTTTAAGGGGGTGTATCGATGCACTCCTTATGCATCGATGCACTAATTGCATTCGATGTTCATTTATTTGAGAGTGCATCGATACACATTGAAGATGCATCGATCCACACAACCCAGAAATTCCATTTGAGCCCAAAACTTCTTACTTTGTCCTCAAATTCTACTTATTAACCCCTCCTTATGCCTTAAAACGCATTTATACATATGTAAACCTTCTTATAACACTATAACACTTAACTATCCCTCATAATTCACCATAATTCTTGAATAAAAGAATTTCATCAAATTTTTCATGTGTTCTTAATTCAATTCTATCACCTCTAACTTCTTAATTAACCCTTTGACAAGTCAAATTTAACTTCAAATTCTGTTAACTCATTCTATTTCAATAATTCACTTAAAAACTCTTTTTACTAAATCTCTTATAACTTGTTCATTTTGGAGTTTTAGGTCACCATAAATCTTTCCTTACTCTTTCTTATCACTCAAGAATCAAAAGAAATCATAAGATTGAAGAAACAAGCAAATTAAATCCAACTCACCTTATACATGAAGACACGGGAAGAAGAAGAAACTGAACCCCATCTCTCCAGAATTTTCTCTCATTTACACGTGGTTATCTCTTTTATAAAGAGATAATAAAAATCTTTCTTTGCAAAGACCAATTTACCCTTACTTCCTTACATATTTATCAAATAATCCTCAAAATATTCCTAATTAAGTCTCTGAACTTTTAGATCTTTCAAAATTAGACTTCAAATTTTCAAAACTTCCATTTTAGTCACTTGCTCTAGTTTTGGGATGTTACATTACACCCAAGGAATTGTTACCCTCATTGTGGGAGAAGTGCAAGGTAAGCTAACTTTCTATGTTACTCGGAATCAGATAAGAGTGTTGAATAGGGAGATATATGCCCCGACATGTATTTTCATTTTTTTTTAAAAAAAGTTTTTTCATATATGTGGAGTGTCTTTGAAAGGTCACATCCCTGGATGCATATCGAGTATGTATCAGTCATACCTCTCACACACGGGGACCTCACAAGGTTGAAAGAGCCGAAGCAATGTGGCAAACTTCTATTTCTAGAAGTGGCCGAGGCTTCTCAGTATTTTGCGGGAGCATTTTACAAAGTTGGTTAAGGAAGTGCCATGTGAATAAATTCGACAGGGAAGTGTACTAGAACTTAGAACGAGCCGAGTAGGTTGTGAGAGTTGAAACCCCTCAGGTTTAGAGTTTGAATATTTGCATCCGCAATCCTAACCCCTATTGACTACCTCTTTTGTACCGAAGAAGAAGCTTCTGATTGTTTAATTCGCTTTGGTTGGAAATTGAACAGAAAGAGTTTCTGGCCAAGTACGTTAGCTTCAGCCAACTTGCCGCCAAAATTTACCCAACAGAAGCCATCCCGTCGGTCGCTGAAATGAAAAATCTTCTTGCTTCCATGTAAAGGGCAAGAATTCCCCTCCCCCTCCCCTAAAGTCCATTTTGTGGTTCTATTTGAGGCCGAAATTTTAAATATTCCCCACCCCATATTTTAACATTTATTTGCTTTGAATTCTTTTTGGAGTCAAAGTTTCAAACAGCTATTCTGTTTGCAATTTCCCTAGCCTCCTTCCACCGACCAAGACATCAACGTGCCTCAAACAACTGTGCAAGTGCAGCGAGTGAGATATATGTGTTTAAATTGTTGCATTCAGGCGTGACACAGACAGCAATATCTTGTTGAAATACAAAGGAAATATTGTTGAGCTGAGCTCCTTCGACTCTGTTGTATTGGCCGACCAATCTTCCTTCATTGGAAAGCTATCGACGTTCACGAATAGTTTTGGACCTTGAGTCAAAGATGAAGGCCTTAAGGGTACAGCTACAGTAAAGATTCATGATGAAGAATGTAGTTTGTCGACTTTGAAGCAAAGCAATTGAAGCATGCATATCATTAACAAAACTCGCATACGGAAGGGATTTCACCGCTTTGATTTACTCAACAAAGAAAATTGAATATTAAATTTCATTGATATGTGTCATAACCATATTTTTTAGGTAAAACAATTAAATATTATTTTTTTAAAAACGATTATGACTTTTATTTTGGAAAATGGGTGATTTTGGATTCATTTAGATTTAATTGAAAAGGGAGTCGCCATCGACCTTTGAGTTAGGTAAGTCGAATACTTAAGAACATGTTTTTAATTTAAAAAACAATTTTAAGGAAAATCATTTTTTATAAGAATACAAGTCTGCGTTATCAGAAGAAAATTTAGGGGTTCGGAAGTCGGTTACGTCTGTGGAAAAGATAAACATCCACAACGCCCAAAATCGGTACTTAGTCGCTTATATATCGTCATAAATGATAGAACTTAAAGTTAAAATCAGAAGTAAAAATATGATCTATTTATTGAATATTTGTTAAAATAATAGAAATACTTCACTTGGTAAGAAATCTCAAGATTTGCAATCCTCCAACGGGAAAGCTATCTCATCTATTTCTCATCTATAAAGTATATTCTATCTTTGAATTATCACCAAATAATATCGACATGAGTAGAAAATAAAATATGTTTAATTTATCTAAAACATGTATTGTTAATATTAACATAAAAACCATTAATACAATAAAAATTATAAACATAGAATAATAAATAAATTATGATCTATTTATTGAATATTAGTTAAAATAAAAAAAAAACCCCTTTTCTCGACAAGAAATCCCGAGATTTGCAATCCTCCGTCGGGAAAGCTACCTCGTCTATTTCTTACTTGTAAAGAATATTTTCTCTTTAAATTAAAAAAAAAATAATAATAATAATATCGAAAATTGACATAAAATGCATCATATTTTATTTTTCCAAAACATACATCACTCATATTAAGATTCAATGAAGAAATAATAATAAAGATTAAAATTTAAATATTAAACAATATGAACATCAAATAAAATAACAAAAAAAAGAATAACAATAAAAATAATTTCTATAAGCTCGTAAAAGGAAGAATTTGCGTTTTTTTTATCATATTCTGTTTGAACGTCGTATAGGATTGCATCACTTCGACCAAGCGATGCTTTCCACACCCATTCTACAAATCATTGTTCTTGAAAATATTCGAGTGAAATTAAGTAGTGAATAAATTTGAAATAACCAATCAATAAATAAATAGGCTAAGATTAGAAACGATGACATACATGTGTGCACAAGCATTAAAAGTACTTAGTAAATAAATTTATTTTTGATACAATATGTAATTTACATACAAATAATACTAGACAAATACAAAAATAAATATGGAAAAGTGAAATAAATCATAACATGAAAATAATAAGCAAAACTAATAAAGAGGTGACCAGAATAAAAATAATAACAACAGTCGGAACAAATCAAAACAAGTAAATAATATATATAGCGAGTGACCAAATTAAAGATAATAAAACTAAAGTGCCAAAAATGAAATAAACAGAACAAAGGAATTCGGGGAACTAAAATGTGAGACACGACAATGTATTAGGGGTTTAACGTAATTTTGCACAAACAAATCAATGACCAGTTTATAGAATCGCTCAAATGTACAGGGGCCTAAGCGTGATTAACTGCACAAATTTGGTGACTGATCTAAAAAATGAGATAATGAAGTGGCTTAAACATAAATAAACCAAAACTTTTTATAGACCAATATAAAGAATGGCAAGAAGATAAGTGACGCTATGTGTGATTAAACCAAAATTAACACAAAAACAATTCCTTTTCCCATGATTTTCAATTTGTGCGAGACTTTAACATTTCCTGCTTATCTTCTTCCTCTCACAACACACATTTCCTTGGCTTCTCTTCCGCTCACGGTGGAGGACCTTGAAGTCCCAAAACTCGCGCCACCTCGGCCACCCTAATGGGTGGCCACTCTACTTCAACCGAGACCTACAAGGTATGGGAACACCACTAAGACAGCCCCTAATCTCAACTCACTCCACCCCCCTCGATCGAGAACTAAACAACGAACCAACACCTTACGCGGTGGCTCCGACCAACAAACTATGCCACCATCTCTCCGATGACACCATTTTCCCGACGAACACCAAAGCAAGGTAACCTAACTCTCTATCTATCTTAATTAATTTTTTTAAACGTATAAATACATGAAAATAAAGAACAAAATTACAATCTAAACTATATTTGGTTACATTGCATGAAATTAACAGATAAACAAGCATGTAAAGAAAAGGGCTAGAATACCTTTGCTTGCTTGAAGATTTCGATCTGTTTTTTTGATTTTCTGTTCTGTTTTCGATTACTAAAAAAAAGGTTCTTGTTACAGCTTTTTTTAATCGGTTTCCCCCCCTTTACATAGTTTGGTTGGGTTTTCTTATATACCCATTACAAATACTAATATAAATTTGATGTTGCTTCTTGTTGATGTGTTTGGTGCCATGATTTAAGGGAGCTGACATGTTGCAGTAAATGTAGCAGGGCATGGGTGAGGTGTGGTGTTGGCGTGGGGAGCTGTGGAGCAGGGCATGAGCATCAGCTGGGTTGGTGGTTTGTCCAGGACAGGTCAGGTTGAGTGCTAGGTCACTTGCAATGGCTTCAAATTGAGCCTACAAAATATGTCCATTTGTATTAATAATAATAATAATAATAAATAATAATAATTAAAAATAATAATAGTAATAAATTAAAATAGAAAAGACCCGGATAAAAACGGGTGTCTACAGCTGCCCCTCTTTACACATTCTTGTGTTAACAAGAATAGGGAAAAGACAACAAGACAACACGTTTTTGTCTGGTTCTCTCCCTTTCTGCATAAAAATTGGATAATGTTAGTTGTTGGGGACGACACTGCTCATACGTGATGAAGAGTTCGGGTCGTCTAAGGGTGACACGGTTCCTACGTGATGAGGAAATCTGGTCGAGGGATGACACTGCTCATACGTGATGAAGAGTTCTTGGCCATCTTTAGGAAGGGTGATAACTCGGTTCCTACGCGATGAGGACGGCTGGTTATCTAGGGGTGACATAGCTCCTACGCGATGAGGAGATCTGGTCGGGGATGACACGGCTCATACGTGATGAAGAGTTCTGGCCATCTTTAGGAAGGGCGATAACACGGTTCCTACGTGATGAGGATGTCTGGTTATCTAGGGGTGACACGACTCCTACGTGATGAGGAGATCTAATCAGGGGATGACACTACTCATACGTGATGAAGAGTTCTTGGCCATTTTATAGCGATAATATAGTTCCTACGTAATGAGGACGGCTGGTTATCTAATGTTGACGTTGCTCCTACATGATGAGGAGATCTGGTCAGCTGATGTTAACTAATTCATTGCTTTGCTAATGAAATAGATCTTGAAAACCTTGTTAAAAAAATGGTCATATGACATGATTTCATGTTGTCAATATGCTCTAAGAATGATCTATATGCATGTTTAAAGGGTTATGCCCAGTTCAATCCTGGCATTGGGAATCTCTCATGCTCTTTGATCCGAATATGCGATATTTATGCGTTTATCCATGCCTGGTTACTTTCTTGACCCCTCATTAAATATTCTTTGACTTGGTCCCTCCGATCTACCCCGAGAGAGTTTATCTTGCCTCTTTGATTCTTTGGTCATTGATTGATTTTTCAGAGAAAATTCATTCAGAATGGCCTCTCCTTGTTGCATGCCTTTAAATTGGGACTTCTTTGCTTGGGAAAAGTATGATTATGTTGAAACTGATTTCTTTGATTTAAACCCTTTTTTTCAATGATTTGTTTAATGATTGATGGGAACATGTCTTTGTATGTGCTCTCTGGCGAACACCTGTTTCAAAATCCCCATACTCTGACACTTTTCAGAGTAAGGCATAATAATCAATAATTTTGTGAATATATACAAGGACAATGAATCAAATTTGACAAGTTTCATGGAAAAGAGGCAATGAGAAATTATAATCTTTTGGGGACAAGAAACAAGTAAGTACAAAGGAAGATCAAAGGACAAATATAGTGAATATCAAATGCTGAATCCTTTTACTTCTTCACCCCAAATCTTTCTTGAAAGTTGACATGTGTTTCGAAGATTCAGATCGTACAAAAGATGTGTGAGCATGAGAGTCTTTCCCTGAACTGTTAGGCTTCCGAGGGAATCCGCCATTTCAACTTCTGGCTATTCGAGCCATCCAATACGAATTTTCAACTCGAATCCTCCTTTGGTTTCAAGACGCCCATTTTGGGTTTTCATCTTGAACCCTCCTTTATTTATTTTTTTCTTTTTTTTTTCATTTTCTTTTTCTTTTTTCATTTTTCCATCATATTTTCATTTTTTCCTTTTTTTTTTAAGTGTAATATCGTTTGACCGAATCGGAATTCACGGGATTAGGCAAATCTTCTCCATCCATTTCTGTTAACACCAAAGCTCCTCCTGAGAATGCCTTTTTTACAATATAGGGACCTTCCCAGTTCGGCATCCACTTCCCTCGAAAGTCTTTTTGCATAGGTAGGATCTTTTTTAGCACCATATCGCCTTCACGAAATTCTCGAGGTCTGACTTTCTTGTCATATGCTCGTATCATCCTTTTCTGGTACATTTGGCCATGGCAGATAGCTCTCAGCCTTTTCTCCTCAATCAAATTTAATTGATCAAACCTACTTTGTACCCAATCAGCCTCGTCCAGTTTCAACTCCATCAATACTCTCAAAGAAGGTATTTCCACCTCAACAGGTAAAACTGCTTCCATCCCATATACCAAAGAGAATGGTGTTGCCCCAGTAGATGTACGAACGGACGTGCGATAAGCAAGCAACGCAAAAGGTAATTTCTCATGCCAGTCTCTATATGTTTCAGTTGCTTTTGTGATGATCTTCTTGATGTTTTTATTCGCTGCCTCTACTGCCCCATTCATTTTTGGGCGATAAGGAGCCGGATTGTGATGTTTGATCTTTAACTTTGTGCAAACTTCCTTCATTAAATCGTTGTTCAAATTCAATGCATTATCTGTGATGATCCTTTCAGGTGTTCCATATCTACAAATGATTTCTCTTTTTAGAAATCTGCACACTGCTCCTTTTGTGACATTATCATAAGAGGCAGCTTCAACCCATTTGGTGAAGTAGTCTATAGCCACTAAGATAAAACGATGTTCATTTGAGGCCTTCGGTGAAATTGCCCCAATGACATCGATGCCCCACATTGAAAATGGCCAAGGTGCGTTCATTACATGGAGTGGTGAAGGAGGAACATGTATTTGGTTATCATGAATCTGGCATTTATGACATCTTCGAGCAAATCTGATACAATCTCCTTCCATAGTGGACCAATAGTACCCAAACCTCATGATTTTTCTAACCATTGTGAATCCATTAGCATGTGTTCCACAAACTCCTTCATGGACTTCCTCAAGTATTTTTTTGGCCTCAATTCTATCCACACATCTCAAAAGCACCTGATCCTTGCCTTTTTTATACAATATATCTCCATCAAGGACATACCCCATTGCTAATCTTCTTAAGGTCCGTTTATCATTCTCAGTTGCCTCCGCTGGGTAAGCCCGATACTTCACATACTGGAGAATATCATAATACCATGGGAGACTATCATCCTCTATGTTGCAACAATGAGCTGGCATTTCTCTTATACTCATCCGAATAGGCATCATTCGAGATTGATCATCGGCCTTAAACATAGCTGCCAACGTAGCCAAGGCATCTGCCATTTGATTTTCTTCACGAAGAAGATAAGTAAAAGAAATTTCTTCAAACTCTTTGATCAACTCCATCACCAAGTTCTTGTATTCTATCAACTTGGAGTCTCGAGTCATCCATTCCCCGCGAAGCTGATAAATAACCAGAGCAGAATCGCTGAATACTTCCAGGCTTTTAACTTTGCGCTCAATTGCAGCTTGAATACCCAAGATACATGCTTCATATTCTGCCATATTGTTAGTGCATTCAAAGGCGAGCCTACTAGTAAAAGGATAATGATCTCCCTCAGGTGAAACTAGTATTGCCCCAATTCCATGTCCCACAGCATTAAAAGCGCCATCGAAGTTCATTTTCCATGCTTCATTTTTCGGAGTATCTTCTTCAGTAACAAATATACTCATCAAGTCCTCATTCGGAAAATCAAATTTTACTGGCTCATAGTCTTCTAATGCTCTGCTTGCCAGGAAATCTGCAATAGCACTTCCTTTAACTGATTTCTGGTTCATGTAGACTATATAAAATTCGGACAACAACATTTGCCATCTCGCCATCCTTCCAGTTAGAGCCGTTGATTCCATCAAGTACTTTAACGGATCCAGTCTTGATATCAACCAGGTAGTATGATACAACAAATACTGTCTCAGCCTCTTAGTAGTCCATACTAAAGCACAACACAGCTTTTCGATAGAGGAGTATCGAGTCTCACAGTCAGTGAATTTCTTACTGAGATAGTAAATAGCTCGTTCTCTTCTTCTAGTTTCGTCATGTTGGGCCAACACACATCCCATTGACTTCTCAAAGACTAAAATATAAAATCAAAGGTTTGTTTGAGATTGGTGGCATCAAGACAGGAGCATTAATTAAGTAACCCTTAATTCTATCGAAGCATTCTTGGCAACTATCATCCCATTCTCCTGGGTTTCGCTTTCTCAGTAATCGGAATATTGGATCACATTTCTCGGTCAACTGAGAGATGAATCTGGCAAATATAATTTAACATCCCCAGAAAACCTCGTACTTCTTTTTGCGTTCTAGGGGGAGGTAATTCCAAAATTGCTTTGACTTTATCAGGATCTATTTCTATCCCATTCTCACTGACTACAAATCCCAATAACTTCCCTGAAGTAGTTCCAAATGTGCACTTGGTTGGGTTAAGCTTGAGATGGTATTTTCTTAATCTTAAAAACAGCTTCCTTAAGACTTTTACATGTTCTTCTTCGGTTTGTGATTTAGCAATCATATCATCCACGTACACTTCTATCTCCTTGTGCATCATATCGTGGAACAACGTAACCATTGCTCTTTGATATGTTGCCCCGGCGTTCTTAAGTCCGAAGGGCATCACCTTGTAACAAAATGTACCCCACATTGTCACAAAAGTTGTCTTTTCCATGTCTTCTGGGTCCATCTTAATTTGATTGTAACCTGAGAAACCATCCATGAAAGAGAAAAGAGCATGACCAGCCGTATTGTCCACCAAAGTATCGATGTGTGGGAGTGGAAAATTATCTTTGGGGCTTGCTCGATTGAGATCCCGATAGTCAACACACATCCAAACTTTGCCATCTTTCTTTGGAACCGGCACTATGTTTGCTACCCATTCAGGGTATTTGACCACTTGTAAAAATCCAGCATCGAATTGTTTCTTCACTTATTCCTTGATTTTTAATAACATATTCGGTCTCATCCTTCGAAGTTTTTGCTGAACAGGCTTGCATTCTGGCTTTATTGGTAGCTTGTGCATCACAATGTCAGTCTCCAACCCCGGCATATCTTGATAAGACCAAGCAAACACATCTCTATATTCCCGAAGAAGGCTTATAAGACCATCTCTTATTTTTGGTGAGAGTGAAGTGCCAATTTTAACCTCCTTTATATCCTCTTCTGTTCCCAAATTTATTGTTTCAGTTGTCTCTTTATGGGGCAATATTTGTCTATCTTCTTGCTCCATCATTCTAACAAGCTCAGAGTTTAACTCACATTCCTCTTCATCTTTATAACCCTCAGATTCTTCGAGACACATGTCATTTTCAAAATCAATTTGTGGTTCAAAAGTATCATTACTCGAACAGTTGATATCTGAAGACCTGCGAATCAAAAAGGAGTATATTTGGCTGTGGGCAAAAATTTTATCTAATATTTATCAAGAGAATAATTATCAATAAAGAATAAAGAATATTCAAGAAATGAATAAAATACTTGCTAAGATTAGAATGAAAAGAGAACACCGTTTCATTAAAGCAATGACAAATAACAATTTGTCTTTTACAAAAGCCCTATTATATTTGGGTCAAAAGGAGACAGATTTGTTATTATGCATTACTTTGAAGAGTGCTTATAGAACACAGGGAGTTCTTCAATAGTGTAATTGTTCAAAACATAGCCAGGAGGACATGGACGGATTGATGCCAATGAGCATTCTCCAGTAGAATCATCTGTGATAGCGTTGATGCTCAGGCTTCCCAATAAATCTTCAACAAATTTTATATCTTCACTATCCCATGACTGTTTCAGCGTGTCAATCACAAATCCTCCAGACACAAAAGATTTGGAGAGAGGCGGAATGACCATGGGTCCCCAAACAAGGTCTTCTCCCTTTACTCTTGCCTTCCTCCTTTCCTTAAGCTTTTGTGCATCTTTGACTTTATCATGGTACGTTGGTTTGTATCCTAGACCAAAATAATTTCTTTTAGGAACTGGAGCCGGCCCTTCAGTGATGCCTTGCAGTTTCTTTCCCAAGCCTTTCCCTACCTTTGCTCCTCTAGCTAATGTCTCCTTTAATTGCATCTTTGTATTTTTTGAAAGATGAGGAATAGGAATTCTTTTGCCTTCAGAGATAAAAGTAGCATTAACAAATTCCAAGGACTGGAAAGAGGACTCTAGTGCATTTTCATCTACCCCTACATATGGTGCATCTGTAGTGATAGAGGCAATGATGTCTTCTTCCGCTTTGATGGTCACCAGAGTCCCATCAACAATAATCGGAGCTTTGGTGAAGGGAGGAAGGAACTGCCCCAGCCATGTGAATCCAGGGTCTCCCTAGCAAGCAACTATAACTCGGATGAATATCCATGACAACAAAATCTACTTCAAATGTTGTAGGGCCAATTCTGAGAGGGATAATCATCTTCCCCATTATCTTGCGTTCTGTCCCATCAAATGCCCTTACAGTATTGCCACAAACCCTTATTTGTGATACATCCACAGGAAGTCTATTTAGAGTGGCGAATGGCATAACATTCAAGGCCGATCCGTTGTCAATTAACACCCCTGAGACAATGACTCCTTTGCAATGAGCCGTAATGTGTAAAGCCTTGCCCCTGCCTTTTCCTTCTTCAGGTATTTCATCATCATAAAAATAAATGAAATTATCTGCATTAATATGGTTTACCATCCTGTCCACACGTTCCAGTGGTATATCCTTCCCTACAAAAGTTTCATTCAGCACTTTGATCAGAGTATTTCGATGTACTTCCGAATGCAACAGTAGAGATAACATTGAAATCCGTGCTGGGGTCTTATGAAGTTGTCCCTCAATGTTATACTCGCTGTGTTTCAGAAACTTTAAAAATTCATGAGCCTCCTCAATCTTAACAGGCTCATTCAATTTATCATCAGGATCTTTAATAACCACATCTCTTGCTTTATCAGCCTTTCCAGGAGCATAGCATCTTCCACTCCTGGTGAAAAATCCAACTTCAGCAACCTCTTCCTCCTTACTCTCAGGAGTATTAATTTGGCATGTATAGTCCCAGGGAACACTCTTGTTACTCTTGTAGGCAAAAGGCGCAGGGGTTTTGATCACCACCCTAGATGTTATACTTCCACTGCTAGCCTCGTAATTTGGTTTCGATATGACCAGGACAGGCTTTTTTAAATTATTTTCAGCTTCCCTTGAATTTTCTTCAGAAGCACAGATATATCTTTCATTCTCACTCATTCTTTCTTCATAGAACTGCAACTCCTGCTTGTTCATTAATTCTTGGACTATTTGCCTGAATTCTTGACAGTCCTGAATTTGATGACCATTTTCACCATGGTATTCACAAAAGTTATTTGTCTTTTCCGTTGAGCATTCATTTCTAGGGCTCAACAACCCTCTCTCCTTTATTTGAGCATATACCCACTTCAGTGGTGTTCTTACTTCTTCAATTCTCCTTTTAATTCTCTGATTTTTCTCAATAGCGTTCACTCCCTGATTCTGATGATTTGGAAGCGGGTTTGCAGCAACACAGGGTGCTTCAGAATCATTAAAGGACACCACTTTTCTCTTGATCAGATCTTCAACCACTCTTTTGAAAGCGAGACACTTTTCAATGTTATGTCCTCTGAGATTTGCATGATATTCGCATACCTCATTTTCGTTGAACCATTTTGGATAAGGTGGTTTAATTGGATCAATGAATTTTGGTGACACTACGTGAGCTTGGACTAATCCATGGAAGAGCTCACTGTAAGTCATTGGTATGGGAGTGAATATCATTCTTTCATTGTTATGCTCGCGCTTAGTCTCTCCTTGGGATGAAGAATTTCCCATCTTCGGCTTAGTCACAGAGAAATTTACATTATTAACCTCTCCTTCTTTTTTCTTCACATAGGGTTTCTTTGCAGGAGTTTGGTTACCGACAATCTGCCCCTTCTTTAATGCTCTCTCGATCATCTCTCCGCACATCACGATATCAGAGAAGCTCTTAGTTGCCAATCCTAACATATGATCAATATAAGGAGATTTTAACGTATCTATAAACATGGTTATAAACTCCCTCTCAATAAGTGGTGGGTGCACTTGAGCAGCAATATCCCTCCAGCGCTGAGCGTATTGTCGAAAGGTCTCATTATGCTTCATCTCCATATTTTGGAGAGTAACACGATCAGGCATCATGTCGGTAACGTGTTGATATTGTTCTTTAAAAGCATTGGCCAAATCCTTCCAAGACCCTATTTTAGCTCGGTTTAATTGGTTATACTATCTGACAGCTGACCCCGTCAAGCTGGCCTGGAAACAGTGAATTAATAGCCTATCATCCTTCACAAATCCTGTCATTCTTTGACAAAACATTGTCAAGTGAGCAACATGACAAGTTTTTCCATCATACTTTTCAAATTCCGGCATTTTGAACTTTGTTGGTAATACTAGGTCTGGCACGAGACTCAATTCCTCTGCATTCATTCCGTCTTGAGAAACCTGCTTTCCCATCTCTTTAAAAAAACCCTTTGCACCAGTCCTTTAAATGCTCTGGTACTTCCGTTTTACGTTTCTCCATTTCCTCAGGGTCTATATCAATATACTCATAAGGATTGTTTTGAGGGTTAGTCATGGCTATTTGAACCTTTACTGCTGAAGACCCTGCAGGATGCTCAACTAGCTTTTCAGGTGAGATAACTAGTTTCGGGGTAGACTCCTGCCTAGAAACTTCAACAGGGGCAGTGCTTGGTTCTTTAACTGTTTCAGTACGTAACCCAGACATCTTGGTCATCATCTCCTTCATCATATTAGCCTGGCTTTGCAGGATTTGATCTATAATTGACTTTTGTGACTGCTCCATCTTCGCCTGCCATTCTTGTTGTATTCTTAGTAAATCTTCTTGCATTTCTTTCTTTAATTGATCAAGCTTGGCATCCATGGCTCTACTTCGCGTGTGATAAGGATTGGAGTTTTTACTTGCCAGAATCGTCTGTCACATAACCCTTCGGAAATTAATTTTATTGTTCTTTTTAAATTCGAATGCATATTATTGGTAATGTGCTATAAATGATGCATTTTATTGGTGATGCATTATAAATGATGAATTTACTTATGCATAATGAATGATGCAAGTGTGAAATGCAAATAAAAGGCGTTGACCCAAGCAGTAACCATTCGTAAATACTTTCATTGGATAAAAAGTTTCACTCATTACAAAGGAGTTCTATTACATATAAGGCCTAGCCCTCAGACTCAGCTCTACAATTTCATTCATAATGGCGATGATCTCCCTTGTATATTCAGAAACCGGATTTGTGCGCAGTTGGATGATCTCCGCTCTATTAGCTAATTCGTTCATGTACCGAGCCACTTCACCCATTTGAGCAATAGCTTCCCCCATCATGCGCTCGCGTTCTTCTACCAAGGATCGATAATGCTCATATGTATTTTTCCATCCCTTATTGATGCGTTTGATTTCTTTTTCTAGATTGGTAATATGAATTCGACATTTCTGGAGTTCACCTTTCAATTCTCTGATTTCCTTCTGGAAAGATTTGTTTTCTTCGAGAGCAACTCTTAGGTCCATTGAAGTGGAAGGAACTTGCACTTGCAGAAGGGATTGCTCAAGGTTCGATACATGACTTTTGAGCTCATCATTCATAGCTCGAGATTGGTTCATCTCTTGTTCGAATCTCATCTGTAATTCTCCCATTTCTCCCGTGAGCTCATCTACTTGCTGACTTTTTGTAGAGAATCTCTGCATCCACGATCCAATCTCTGCCTGCTTTCTATCGAGGATTCGATTCCATCCCTGTCTCTCAGACCACATCTCTTCTTTCTTTCGCTTTCTTTCTTCTTCGAGCTTTAAAATTTTTTGATCTTTGTCCTCAAAGTCCTCAATTATACTGTTCATCTCAGTTTTTAACCCCTGGACTTGATTTTTTTCTTCTTCTAATTCCTTCAGGCTGACTTCTTTTTCTTCATGGAGTTTTTGAGCTCTACGAGCCTCAGCTTTATACTGCTTGATCAATTCCTTTTTATCGGCCTCTAGCTCGCATACTTTTGCTTTTCCAGCTTCTATCTTCTTGATCTGACACTTGTTCTCAATTTCCAGACTTTTGATTCGCCGTCTTGCAGCCGCTAATTCTCTGGATCCAAGTCTCTTTCTCATTTGCTGTACCCTTTGATAATCCTTTTTTAAGTCTTCTAAATCGGATTCCACCTCCTCTTTCCGTTCTCTCATCATTATAAACTGTCTGGCCTGAAAATCAGCCTCGATAGCCAACATGAAGTTTTCTCTCTCCATCTCTTCTATTTTCTTGGAATCTTTAGCCTTTTCCATTTCAAACTCAATTCTTTGGATTTCCAAATTCGAATGGATATTTCTGATTTGTTCTTCTATCGACCTTGATCCCTCTCCAGATGTTAAAGGTATTTTATCATTTACCCTCATGATTCTCCAGGCTTCATAATCAGGCGTCAAGATAACATTCGCTCCAATTACTTTAGTCCTAAAAGTCATCCTCCAAGAATCAGCCACATCTTTGATTTTCTTTCTATAATTGCCTTCTTTATAATCAAATTCAGCACCAGTCAACCCATGAGTCACGGGAACAAACTGTCGGGCACCGTACTGTCTCAATATCAACAAAGGAGCGTATCCCACTCCTCCCCACAGTCCCAGTAATATAATCCACTCCAAATCTCCACACTTGAACAAGATTTGTGTATGCATCAGCCACGGTGTTCGCCATGCTATGTTTTGACTTTGTAGATTCCGGAAGAAATCAATCCATTGATCTTTCTAAGATACTTCAGGCCACTCCTTCGTAAGGTACTCAGCAACAGGAGAATAATCTTTCAAAAAACGATTATAGTTGACTTTTTCTTCCTTCCAGAAATGGCTTCTGATCCACACAGTAAGCAATTGAGCACAACCCATAAAACGACCTCCCCCCAACCTTCTACATATATTCAAAGATCGGAAAGTTTCAGCAAGAATTGCATGGACTGGATTCACCTCTCTTCCTAACTTCTCAACCAAATCGACTACTGCTAGCTCGATCAGCCCCAAACATTTTGGAAAGATTACCAAACCATATATACCCAAAGCAAATACATATCTACGCACGTTTTCATCTACGTGTGCTTCAGCTATCTTTTGTAAGTGAGACCACGACACTCCCTCACTTTCTCCCTTTCGTTGCAAGCGATCATTTACCCATTTGTCGCTCGTGCCCGAGATCTTTGCAATCTTTGACTTAAGAGAAGGCCCTTTTATCGATCGGGAGTAAACTTTGTCTATTTTAACGCTTGACAAATTCAACAGAAAGTGGTATTCCTCGAGGGTTGGAGTCATGTCCTCTCGGTTAAATGTGAAACAACTATAGGCCGGATTCCAAAACTGTATTATGCTTCGTATGAGAACCGGGTCTACCTTCACGTATATCAGATGAAATATATCCCCATAAGTCTGCTGAAAAGCTTGCCTCTCAGTAAGATTCCAACTTTCCCAAATTGTTTTCAATCCCTGAAGCTCATTCTGTTTTAAAGAAGCTGGTGTATAATCAGACAGATCCGACACGTAGTCCCCTGATAGACTATCTCCCTACTCTTTCTGCTTGGCTTCGGACCAATTCCTTACATCTGCTGGATTCACCTCTTTGTTTAGGAAACTCCTTTCCATCGTGAAAGGCTTTCCACTTTATCGATACTCACAGATCAATCGCCTTTTCTAATGATATGTCTATGCAGTATGAATAAAAAAACAACCAAAACAAACAAAACAGTTAGTCAAAATAATTGTATAAATTTAGCATAAAAAGATATGTAAAACGGGAAATAAATCTCCTCCATTTATGTATTATCTACCCAAATAATATTCCTCAAAAAGGGTCCTACCCAAACATGCTCTCTACCCTCCTAAATTTATTTAATTAAATTCTAACTGCACATAAATTCTACCAAAAATAAATAAATAAATAAATAAAATGTTAGAGTAGGTTTCTCCATTGTGTACGCCTATTTTGGGTACCTATTGACGGATAGAGGTTCGGCATGACTCTACCTAGTGTGACCGTTCTATGGTTCATTATGTGCATGGTTTCGGCTCTTATCAGGAAAAAGGAACTCGAATTGTCCTTGATGTCGGTGCCCCTTGGGTTACCAAACCCTCAATCCTCACCCATTACAGGTTTCAAAAGGAACGAGTTCAATTCGAGGGGATTCACTGCCTTATACCCATACGAGGAATAAATTCCTACGAAGGTATAAGGTATGTATCCCATGGGTTATTTGCTAAAACTCATACGAAGAATAAATTCTTACGAGAGTAAAGCAATCACCCTAACTAATTTGGATCGAAGCTCATGTCTAGAGCTCATGTTATGCCAATGAAAGTGATGTGTGTGAGGAGAAACAAACAAACCTTTGACTCAAAAACAGGGAAAAAATATAATAAAAAAATAACACTCAACGAGAACTAAGAAATATCTGAAAAAATGAAAACAATTAAAATGTTAGTATATAAAAATAAAGAGATAAAATAATAAATAAAAATTCAATACATAGATCATAGTTTTACTAAAGATTCGAACTTATAATTTCCACCATAACGACCATATATAAGCGACCGACAGCCTGACTCTCTAGCCGTCCCCAGCGGAGTCGCCAAGCTGTCATAACCATTTTTTTAGGTAAAACAATTAAATATTATTTTTTTTAAAACGATTATGACTTTTATTTTGGAAAATGGGTGATTTTGGATTCATTTAGATTTAATTGAAAAGGGAGTCGCCATCGACCTTTGAGTTAGGTAAGTCGAATACCTAAGAACATGTTTTTAATTTAAAAAACAATTTTAAGGAAAATTATTTTTTTATAAGAATACAAGTCTGCGTTATCAGAAGAAAATTTAGGGGTTCAGAAGTCGGTTACGTCTGTGGAAAAGATAAACATCCACAACGCCCAAAATCGGTACTTAGTCGCTTATATATCGTCATAAATGATAGAACTTAAAGTTTGAATCAGAAGTAAAAATATGATCTATTTATTGAATATTTGTTAAAATAATAGAAATACTTCACTTGGTAAGAAATCTCAAGATTTGCAATCCTCCAACGGGAAAGCTATCTCATCTATTTCTCATCTATAAAGTATATTCTATCTTTGAATTATCACCAAATAATATCGACATGAGTAGAAAATAAAATATGCTTAATTTATCTAAAACATGTATCGTTAATATTAACATAAAAACCATTAATACAATAAAAATTATAAACATAGAATAATAAATAAATTATGATATATTTATTGAATATTAGTTAAAATAAAAAAACCCTTTTCTCGACAAGAAATCCCGAGATTTGCAATCCTCCGTCGGGAAAGCTACCTCGTCTATTTCTTACTTGTAAAGAATATTTTATCTTTAAATTAAAAATAATAATAATAATAATAATATCAAAAATTGACATAAAATGCATCATATTTTATTTTTCCAAAACATACATCACTCATATTAAGATTCAATGAAGAAATAATAATAAAGATTAAAATTTAAATATTAAACAATATGAACATCAAATAAAATAACAAAAAAAAGAATAACAATAAAAATAATTTCTATAAGCTCGTAAAAGGAAGAATTTGCGTTTTTTTTTTATCATATTCTGTTTGAACGTCGTATAGGATTGCATCACTTCGACCAAGCGATGCTTTCCACACCCATTCTACAAATCGTTGTTCTTGAAAATATTCGAGTGAAATTAAGTAGTGAATAAATTTGAAATAACCAATCAATAAATAAATAGGCTAAGATTAGAAACGATGACATACATGTGTGCACAAGCATTAAAAGTACTTAGTAAATAAATTTATTTTTGATACAATATGTAATTTACATACAAATAATACTAGACAAATACAAAAATAAATATGGCAAAGTGAAATAAATCATAACATGAAAATAATAAGCAAAACTAATAAAGAGGTGACCAGAATAAAAATAATAACAACAGTCGGAACAAATCAAAACAAGTAAATAATATATATAGCGAGTGACCAAATTAAAGATAATAAAACTAAAGTGCCAAAAATGAAATAAACAGAACAAAGGAATTCGGGGAACTAAAATGTGAGACACGATAATGTATTAGGGGTTTAACGTAATTTTGCACAAACAAATCAATGACCAGTTTATAGAAACGCTCAAATGTACAGGGGCCTAAGCGTGATTAACTGCACAAATTTGGTGACTTATCTAAAAAATGAGATAATGAAGTGGCTTAAACATAAATAAACCAAAACTTTTATAGACCAATATAAAGAATGGCAAGAAGATAAGTGACGCTATGTGTGATTAAACCAAAATTAACACAAAAACAATTCCTTTTCCCCTGATTTTCAATTTGTGCGAGACTTTAACATTTCCTGCTTATCTTCTTCCTCTCACAACACACATTTCCTTGGCTTCTCTTCCGCTCACGGTGGAGGACCTTGAAGTCCCAAAACCCGCGCCACCTCGGCCACCCTAATGGGTGGCCACTCTACTTCAACCGAGACCTACAAGGTATGGGAACACCACTAAGACAGCCCCTAATCTCAACTCACTCCACCCCCCTCGATCGAGAACTAAACAACGAACCAACACCTTACGCGGTGGCTCCGACCAACAAACTATGCCACCCTCTCTCCGATGACACCATTTTCCCGACGAACACCAAAGCAAGGTAACCTAACTCTCTATCTATCTTAATTAATTTTTTTAAACGTATAAATACATGAAAATAAAGAACAAAATTACAATCTAAACTATATTTGGTTACATTGCATGAAATTAACAGATAAACAAGCATGTAAAGAAAAGGGCTAGAATACCTTTGCTTGCTTGAAGATTTCGATCTGTTTTTTTGATTTTCTGTTCTGCTTTCGATTACTAAAAAAAGGGTTCTTGTTACAGCTTTTTTTAATCGGTTTCCCCCCCCCCTTTACATAGTTTGGTTGGGTTTTCTTATATACCCATTACAAATACTAATATAAATTTGATGTTGCTTCTTGTTGATGTGTTTGGTGCCATGATTTAAGGGAGCTGACATGTTGCAGTAAATGTAGCAGGGCATGGGTGAGGTGTGGTGTTGGCGTGGGGTGCTGTGGAGCAGGGCATGAGCATCAGCTGGGTTGGTGGTTTGTCCAGGACGGGTCAGGTTGAGTGCTAGGTCACTTGCAATGGCTTCAAATTGAGCCTACAAAATATGTCCATTTGTATTAATAATAATAATAATAATAATAATAATAAATAATAATAATTAAAAATAATAATAGTAATAAATTAAAATAGAAAAGACCCGGATAAAAACGGGTGTCTACAATATGTAAATCATCATAAGAAAATGAGTCACATGAACCACAACAATATATTGAAATACAATAGAAAGAAATGCATAGTTAACCCATATGCTAAAACGTCTATTTAGAGGAGATATTGCTCGAGAAAACATCATCATTACGAATATACAGTCATATTACTGAGTATCAGTCATTAAAAAAGAATATAAATCAGTGTGTTAGATCCAATGTTAATAATAATATTCTTTTTCTAAAAACACATAACATCTTTTAAAGATTATATTCTCTGAATTAAATTCAAATAAAATCTAATCAATTTAAACTTGAGAATCGAGTGATCACCTACTCTCGAAAACTAAATCCCATATATTCGAACCTGCCATGATCAGTTCCTAGACAAAAATTACTAAACCAAAACAACGGAAATCAGTCAAAAGTGTCATTGACATTAACCACGAAAGGAGGGTGGGGGGAGGGGCAAGACACGATGGATTGATAATAGTGACAAGGTATAGTGGGAAATGGAACATCAATTTTAATTATTTAATTGATATTTAAATTTTAAAATATCTAATACTATATCATTATGTTAAAATGAGAGATCTCGGTCAAGAGAGAGAAATCTCGATCAATGGGGGAGAGAATGAGGCGGAACTCTAGTGAGAATAGGGTTTGATTAATTTAATAATTAATAGAGATATTCTTTTTTTTTCATTTGGATTAAAATTTGATTGAGTCTTGAAAATTTAATGGACCTAATCGCTTCTGGGTAGAAACTTAATATGAAGAAGACAAAGTTGATCGGAATTAATGTGGAAGAGAGTGCATTAGAATCTTGGGCGGGTTCGATTAAGTGTGGCATTGAGTTATTCCCGACTAGGTACCTCGGACTCCCGTTGGGTCAGCGAAGTAATTCCAAGCTGATGTGGCAGCCCATTCCCGCTAGACTAGAGGGATGGCAAGGGAAGTTGCTCTCGTTTGGAGGGCGTTTGACATTAGTTCGATCCGTCCTCTCGAACCTACCAGTATATTACATCTCTTTTCAAAGTCCCCGCAAGTATTGCTTCAAAGCTTAATAAATTGGTAGTTAATTTCATTGGGTTCGATGGGAAAACGTTGTTAAGCCAAAAGAATATGGTGGCCTTGGTTTCTTCGATATCAATCTTCGAAATAGATCTCTTCTCAACAAATGGTCGTGGAGGTATGGTCAAGAACCGAACAGCTTGTGGAGGAAGGTGGTAGACGCGAAAACGAACAGTGCTTCGAAGGGTCTTCTTCCAAGCCCTTTAAAGTGTAGGAAAGCTTCTTGGGTTTGGAGGAATATTGCCAAGCCTCTATCCTATCCAAACGACGTCTTTACCGGAAATTTAAGGTACATACGAGGGATGGTTCAAAAATTGAATTTTGGGAGGAGCCGTGGGTAGGGGATGCTCCACTAAAAGTACTGTTTCCTAGAATTTTTGCGCTTGCAATCAAAAAAGAGGGAAAGGTGAGTGATTTTGGTCGGAAAGTTAATGGCAATTGGGAGTGGTCAGTTGTTCTTCGAAGACAATTGTTTGATTGGGAGGTTGATCAATGGCAAAACTTCCAGAATAGTGTGACATGTGCTGCTAAAAACTCTGAGGCGGGACTGCTTGAAATGGTCAGGAAATCCCTCGGATTCTTATGAGCCTAAAGCTTTTTGTGAGCAAGTATCTTCTGTTGGAACGTCTGCGGATCGATTCTGGAAGCTTGTTTGGGCTGGTTTGGCTCCTCCAAAAGTGGAAGCATTTGTGTGGAAAGCCTCCCAAAATCGTATTCCAGTCCGATTTGAATTACAAAAGCGGGGTATCACTGTCCAAGATTCGGGGCGATGCGCTTTGTGTAGGAAAGGCGAAGAAACAGTGGACCATTTGCTTTGGCATTGTGAAGTATCTTGGAGAATATGGCAGAAGTGGTGTTTCCTTTGGAATGTCAATGTTTTCTTCCGGGAAACTTGAGGATCTGTTAATATTGTGGGTTCATGTGCCGGTAAAATCATCGCTAAAACCGCTATGGCAGCTCGCTTTCTTTGGGATTGTTTGGACATTGTGGCTGGTGCGTAATGAAGTGATCTTCAACAATAAAAAGTGTGAAACAATGAACATTTCAGACTTAGTGTTAATGAGAATTGGTCTATGGGCAAAATCGAAGTGGCCAAATGCGATCTTATCCATCAATGATTTCATTAGTTACCCATTGGCATCCTCTATAAAATTGAAGATTTCGAATAGGCCTGCTGCAGGTTCTTGGGTTGCTCCTCCTCAAGGCAAACTTAAATTTAATGTGGATGCGGCAGTGCAGAGTTATGTAGGACTGACTGGAATCGGGGGATTATTCCGTGATCATAATGGAATGACCTTAATTCGCTTCTCGAGAGTCGTTGATCAGGTTGATTCATTCGGCGCGGAGTTGGCTGCTATTTTAGAAGCGTGCCAGATTTTCTCTTCCTCCAGGTGGGCGAAAAATTCCGTTTTAATAGTTGATTCAGACTGCCTTCGAATGGTGAGCTGGATCGAGAACCCCAGCACTGCTCCTCCTCCTTTTGTAGAGATGGTTGCTAACTGTAACGAGTTTTGTGTTATGCGTTCATGGAGGGTGAGTTTTGCGCACAGAGAGAGGAATCTTGAAGCACACGAGCTAGCACAAGAAGGGATCCGGAGATCCCAACCCTTCTTATGGGTGAAGGCAAACGAGTAAGAGTGGAGGCGCTGCTGCTTTTTTGTTTTAATTGCAGTGACGGTTGGTTTTGTCTTTGGTTAAAATGGTGAGCTTAGCCTTGGGTGATGATATGCGTGGTTCGTTCGTCTGTTTTATGCTTCCTAGACTGTCTCGTGTTTGCTTTCCATGGTAGCGGGAAAGAAAGTTTCAGCAGTTTCTGGTGTGAAGTTGTTGTTGCTCCTGTGATTCTGGTTTTTGCAGCAATGGGGTGTTAGTTGGACAAGGCTGGATCAAAACTTGTAGTAACTAGAGATTGATTCACATGCTGGTTGTATTTGATTTGGATGGTATTTTTAGCATTGGTACACTGCACTCTTTTTCTCCTAGGAAGTTTTTTAACAAGGTATGTGTCGTAACCGTCTTTCGGTTGGACCTCGGAATTGGGCTTCGACTTGAAAAATGTGATTGGAATCGCCACCGATTATTTATTTAAAAAAATAAATAGGTTAATCGGATACCTTATATCTTACCTGATCTGCGTCTTACCAAAGATATGTCGGATTCGGGAGTCAGTTACGGTCAATGAATGATTAGCACCCTTGAACCGCCCTTTCGGTACTACGTAATTTCCAGTTGTTTTTAATTAAGAAAATCGAAAGTTAAAATTTAAAGGTAACATATGATCCAAAATTACTTACCTCCGATCAATTTGAAAGAGTACCCTTAAAAAGTCGAGAAACGCGTTAAAGGAAAAAGGAAATAAGAGTAAATGAAATAAAGAAAATAGAATGAACAAATAAAAAAAATGATGAAAAGCTAAAAGAGGAATAAAAACATATAATTATTAAGTGCAAAATAATAATAATGATAATAAGTAGTAAAATAAAAAACGCAATCACACCAAAAAAGTAAAAAAAGAAAGTCAATGTTTGGTGAAGTATAACTGTCGGGAAGGAAAAAGACGATAAGGGGTGGGACCGTAGTTAATAAATGAGTGTGATGTATCCCTATAATATAGTAAGAATTAATAAACAAAAAATATTATGATATAATATATATATATATATAATAAATATTATAACGAAAAAAAATAATTTAATAAAGTAAAATAATAATAATGTAATATAATATAAATACATGAAAATAAAAAAAATAAAGAAGTATAAAATATAAAAATATAATTAAATGTATATATATATGCATATGTTTAAAAAAAGTAAAAATAAAAATAAAATACAATAAAAAATATACATATAATGATAATAATAGTAGCAAAAGAGAAAAATATATTTATATACGTTAATAGTAATAATAATAAATATAATAGTTATAAATATATATATATATATATATATATATATAATAACTTTAAAAAACATTAAAATAATATTAGAATAAAAATAATTAATATATATATATAATTAATAATACGATTTATCAAAAAGAAATAAATAAAAATATGAAAATAATACATAAGGGACCGTTCATCGGCGGCAAACCTTTCCTTCGTTTTAAATATCCTAGTATTTTTCCAAAACGGCCTCGGGGTTGTGTAGATCTAAAAGAAAAAGTTTCGAACGACAACCCCTTTTCCTCGGCCAAAACTATTTTTTTAGCACAAAGACGAATAACAACACATGCAAGTGAAGAAAAGAATGCGAAAGGTAAAAGCTTTCACCTTTTATTGCTCCTGAATTGTTTACAATAGCTTTAAAACAATCTATTTGCTCGTATTTTTTCTGGTAATTTCGTATTACAATCGTGTGTTACAATAGTGAGCTACAATGGCTATTTATAGTGCTTGTGGATCCTATCTTTAGGAGTTTAAAACATAGCAAAATTCTATCCTATTTTAGGAGTTGAATCCTAGCAGAATTCTATCCTATTTTTGAGAGTTTGAATCCTAGTAGGACGAAAAAGGTGTGTTGACAGCTGTCCCTCTTTGCCCATAGTCGTGTAACGGAGATAGGGCAAAGATTGAAAGACACACTTTTCGTTCGGTGGAGTTGAAAATTGACTCTGATGTTTCAATAACTCCCTGTCGAATTGAGTTACGGATGACTCCTCCGTCGTGAAGTCGAGTTCATCTGGAAGCTTCTGAGCACTATATCCTTCATCGTGAAGTTGGAATCGAACTCAAAGCTTTTGGCGAGTGGCCTTTGAATCGTCTTCTGGATCAAGATACTTCGTCGTGAAGATGAAACTTGACCTGAAGACTTCGGTGTTGATGCGTTACAGATGACTCATTCGTCGTGAAGTTGGGTCAATCTGTTTGTGAAATTGGAATCGTACAGGGCCCCTTCGTTGTGAAGTTGAGCCTGAGAATTGGATATCCTTCGCCATGAAGTTGAAATCCAAATATTGTTCCGAGTCCAATATCCTCCGCTGTGAAGTTGAAATTGGTTCTAAAACTGGGAAATTGTTTGTTGACAGTCAGCCGCCCCTTCGCTGTGAAGTTGAGCTTGTGCTGTCTCGAGTCTAATATCCTTCGTTGTGAAGATGAAATTGACTCTGAACGAAATCTTGTTGACAATCAGCCGTCCCTTCATTATGAAGTTGAACTTGTGTTGTCTCGAGTCCAATATCCTTCGCTGCGAAGTTGAAATTGGCTCTGAAATTTGAAAAATGTTTGTTGACAACCAGCCGTCCCTTCGTTGTGAAGTTGAACTTGTGTTGTCTCGAGTGGCACGATATCCTCCGTCGTGGAGTTGAAATCGCGAATGAAACTGAAAAGTTGTTCGTTGACAACCAGCCGTCCCTTCGTTATGAAGTTGAACTTGTGTTGTCTCGGGTAGCACGATATCCTCCGTCGTGGAGTTGAAATCGGCTCTGGAATTGGGAAATTATTTGTTGACAACCAGCCGTCCCTTCGCTGTGAAGTTGAACTTGTGTTGTCTCGAGTCCAATATCCTTCGCTGTGAAGTTGAGTTTGGCTCCGAAATTGCTTGTCGACAGTCAGTCGCCCCTTCGCTGTGAAGTTGAGCTTGTGCTGTCTTGGGTCCAATATCCTTCGATGTGAAGTTAAAATTGGCCCTGAAACTGGGAAATTATTGTTGACAACCAGCCGTCTCTTCGTTGTGAAGTTGAGATTGGCTCCGCAATTGTTTGTCGACAGTCAGCCGCCCCTTCGCTGTGAAGTTGAGCTTGTGCTGTCTTGGGTCCAATATCCTTCGTTGTGAAGTTAAAATTGGCCCTGAAACTGGGAAATTATTGTTGACAACCAGCCGTCCCTTCGTTGTGAAGTTGAACTTGTGTTGTCTCGAGTCCAATATCCTTCGCTGTGAAGTCGAAATTGACTCTAGATAAAATGTTATTTTGGGGCTCAGGAGAGAAATCTCGATCTCTGGTTGTTTTTCTGGAATCTTGGTTCTGGAATCTTCAAGTTCTGATCTATGGTCTCAAATTCTTCAAATGTTCAAATATGATATGCACATTCTATTTTTTGATTTGAGAAATGCTATCCCAAGTATGTGCCTGAGCTGAGTGTAACGGTTCAGATGATGCTTCAAGAGAAATTGTCTCAAAAGAGACAGAACTCGTTTCAAGGGAAACGATCTCAAAGATATTTGTTGTTTCAAGGGAAACGGTCTTAAGGGAGACAAAATTTTGTTTTAAGAAAAACTGTCTCAAGAGAGACAAAACTTAGTTCCAAAAGAAATTGTCTCACGGGGAGATGAAATTAGTTCCAAGGAAAACATATTCAAAGATGATGCTTCAAGAGAAAACTGTCTCAAGGGAGACAAAATTTTGTTTCAAGAGAAACTGTCTCAAGAGAGACGAAATTCATTTCAAGGGAAATGTTTTCAATGTTTATGTTTCAAGAGAAACTATCTCAAGAGAGACGAAATTCATTTCAAGGGAAATGTTTTCAATGTTTATGTTTCAAGAGAAACTGTCTCAAGGGAGACAAAATTTTGTTTCAAGGGAAACTATCTCAAGAGAGACAAAATTCATTTCAAGGGAAATGTTTCCAATGTTTATGTTTCAAGAGAAACTGTCTCAATGGAGACGGAATTTTGTTTCAAGGGAAACTATCTCAAGAGAGACAAAACTCATTTCAAGGGAAATGTTTTCAATGTTTATGTTTCAAGAGAAACTGTCTCAAGAGAGAAAAAATTTTGTTTCAAGGGAAACTGTCTCAAGAGAGACAAAGTTTGTTTCAAGGGAAACTGTCTCAAGAGAGACAATGGTGAGCACGATTCCCTTCGTCGTGAAGTTGAAATCGTGGGTGGCCCCTTCGTCGTGAAGTTGAGCCAGGAATTGGATATCCTTCGTCGTGAAGTTGAAATCCAACTTGAAAATGCGAACTGGATCGGTTCTGAATTATCTCTCGAACTCGTCTGAAGTTGATTCTAAGATCTGTCGATCTTTCAATATGTCAAATTGGTTGAAGTGTAGCTTCTTGCTGCTGAGTTAAGCAACCAACATCAATCTTTAAAGGTGTTTTTGAATCGAGTATCTTTCATCTTGAAGTCGAAACTTGACTCTAAAAGCTGTAAAAAATTATGTATGTGGAAAATGATAAATATGATGCTCTAAAATGTATGCATAAGATGCATATAACATGAATTGGTTATATTTTATCTCTTGAAAAAGGCCTGATAATTCACATTAGGATGTTGAATCCCCAAAGATGCCCAAAAAAATGCCCCAATATTTCATGTTGAATCTTCAAAGATGCCTCAAATGTTCCTCATTTCTTGCTTCAGCATTGATTCTGAGCATGAGTTTTGTGTCTAAGAGTCACATGTCATTTACCAAGATCCACTCTAGAGAGACTGTCTTGTTTGAAAAAAATGTTTTTCTTTCTCTTTTAATATCAATTAAAAGAGTTTCAAAAAATGTTTAATCCCAAGTTTTAAAAATATTGCCCCTTTCACGGTTTTACAATTGAGACGAATCATAAAACTAGAGTTCATTGGATATCAAAGAATTAATTACAATGTTAATCCTTCAATAAATTATAGCTATTTGACAAGTGTCAAGATCAAAGCTATCTTTGAGAGATGGCCAAGTAAGGAAAGGATAAAAAGTTTCAGGTCATTGTGTTTGGTCAAAGGTTTGGCATTTGATGCTCAAAGGTTTGGTATTTGATGCTCAAAGGATTGATGGGGTAGCTTGCATACTTCTCTACTGGAAGTGTTCTCTGACTCCCAACCTTCGTTGTCACACTCGGATTGTGCGATGCCTTATCAAGTAATTTGTGTGATCGCCTCAGTTGCACAATTTTTATATTCGAGCCGCCTTTTCAGGTTTTCAACTCGAATCCTCCTTTGGTTTCAAGACGTTATTCAGGATTTACGTCTTGAACCCCCCTTTGTTATTTTTCTCTACCATACATTAATTACATTGTTTTTTTACAAACAAAGATTAATCCTGATGGGCGGGATGAAATCTGAAGATAGTCTCTTCTGTTTAGAAATCCATGTATGATTAGAAGGGACTTTTAAGGCACGTAATGTAGGCCAGGGTTCGTGGTTATGAAAGAAAAGGATACATAGGCCCAAACAAGTGTTTCAGGGTATTGAACCAATGATCAATTCATTCTGATGCCATCAATCTTGTCTTGCTCAAAATGTCTCTTTCTCTTGATGCTCTATGATCTTTGAGTGAAGGGATTCAGTGATTCGGGAATGATTGTGCTTGATCAATATCATTGAAGCTTGATGCACCATTTGTCTTTAGGGAATTTTGCATGTGCTTTTTGTCCCTTTTTTTATTTTTGTTTTTTTATTTTTGTTCTTGTTTTTTCCTTTTTTGCTTCTTTTCTTTTTTTTTTGCCCTTTTTGTTCTGATTGAATCATCGCACTTGGCATTTGGTTCACCTTTCGGTATCTCATCTGAATCAATGTCTTCACTCATGTGAGCAGATTTTCTCCACCTTACCCCCCAGTGTGGAGGGTGATCCTTGGTTAGGGTTGAATCAGAAGAAAAAAATACTATAGGCTCAAAAGGGGATGCAAGGGATATATATTTTCTCCTGTTGTGAAGGGATAAAGAAAGAAAGTCGTTCATCATTTCATACATGTAAGTCTTCACAGAAGAGGTATCCCCAGGGGGATAGATTTTCAGGATTAATTCTATTCACATGAAAACAATGCAATTAATGCATGATAGAATTATTTCGAATGAATTATTTTTTCTGCTCCTTGCTCCCATCATGTCTCAATGTTCAGGCTCCCGGCGAGATGCCCCAAATTGTATCTTGGAAGAATGCTCATGTTCAAATGAACAACTCAATGCCTTGGGTTTTAATGGTAAAAAAGGTTAATTTTGAGTCTAAAAAGACAGTTGTGTGATCTTATTGACTCAAAGAAAGGTATGGGTGTATCAAAAAGATAAAGGTAATGTTCAAGAATTTCAAATGGAGGTAATGTCAAAATTTGGTTTTTTGGTAATGACCATGAGTTATTTTGGGTAAAAAATCAAGGTATTTTATTCTAGGGTTTGAGACAGGGTAAGAAAGGTCTAATCTTGTCATATGTCAAAAATCTATAATTCTTGAAGAATTAAAAGAATCCTTAATTCATTTAATATTCAAAGAACTAAAGATTAAAATTTGTTCAATTGCTCCACCTTAGAAAGTAACATGAGTTCAATCGTTTAAAAGATGTGTTCAAACAAAACAATCCTATAAGTACAAATGGTATATGCCATGCCCCCTTCTTCGGCAAGCGCCTTACAGTTTTCAGAAGAATTTTTGGGAATCCTTATGTGGCAACAGCTTCAACATCATAGCCCTTAGGAGATGGGTACTCTTTTCTCAGATCATCCTGGCAGGCTTAGTCCTACAATCAGCTGATCCAGCTCCCCCTGTACTGATTTCAGTTTTTCTTTAATTGTTAAAATCTTGCTTTCATGTGGTGTAATGTGGATAAGACCACTTCATCGAATCCTCCGTGACTTAATTTCATGTTTATGAAAATGCTTAAAAATATAGATGAAGATGCAAAAATGCAAGAATGCATGAAATGTTCGAGGCATTGATCCAAGAAATGTGCCTGTTATTATGAATAATCCTTATTGGGGACAAAAATGTTTTATCTTTTAAGAGACAAAAATATCCTGACAGCTTCTGACATGTTGACTAGTCTTCTGCTTTCGTCTTTCACCGGTTGAATAACCTGTAGAACTGCTCCGGCCTCTCTGGATGAAACGTGAAAATGTTGAGTTATTTTTCGTACTGGTCCAAGAAGTCTCGAATGATCGCATCTCGAGCATTTACTTTTGTTGAGTATGTTCCCAATGAATTCGTCATTGGAGCCCTTAATTGATAGGAACTATGTGAAGTTCATTAATCTGTTTCTTGAATTCGCCAGCAATGGTCTCCAATTTCAGCTATCATTTTGCCATTGTCGTGTTCAAAGGGACTTCCAAGATACATAACCTTCATCCTACCCCTGCAACCTCTGCCAGTCAGTTCTTCAAAGATAAGCTTTCATTGTGCTTGATGTAGACTCGGTTCATTCTGAGTCCTTTATAATGCAGCAGAGTGATATACTCTTTAATTGTGGGCACCATGTCTTCAGGATTGAATGTGACACATAGTCGCCTTGTAGACTATCCTCTGTATTTTCATCTATTGTATTACAACACCTTTGTCCATGGATTCAGATTATTCGAGTTTTAACAAACATGTTTTAGTGGATCAATGACCTCTTTTGAATGATGCAAGTGATGAAAATAAAATAAAATAAAATAAAGATGAAAAGAGTTAGTGAGGTGAAAAATAATAAAAAACAATCATAAAAATGAAAGTCCTACCCCACATGATAACTACCTCACATGCTTATTATTCCTACCCGAACATGATCTCTATTTCGCAAGTTGATTTTGAACAAGTCCTAACCGCATAAATTTCTAGTTCACATGCTTTGAACAGAAAGTAAAGTAGGAAATAATTCTGGCATCCTAGGGTTTGGAATGAGGTTTTGGGGTGGGCTCTAACTCCTTGTAGTCTCCCGGTTAAGGTGCTAAAAAACGGTACCCGAGTTCTCCTTGCTGGTGTCCCCTTGTGCTTGCCAGACCCTTAGTCCTAAACCTATCACAGGCTTGTGTGGACTAAGTTAAACTCGAGAGGACACATTCCCTTATGTCTATGCGGAGAATAAATTCACACGAAGACATAAGGTATATGAATCCCGAAGGCTACTTGCTAGGCATATGCGGTGAATAAATTCACACGAATGCGTCGCTTTCACCCCCACTTAAAACGGGTTCGGAGCTCGGGTTTAGAGCCTTAGATGAAAAAAAGACTTTAAGGGCTGAAATCATTGAGAAAACGATTAGTACAACTATTTATTCAAAAAAATATAATCAAAAGTAAGCAATAAAGATCGAAATGTTTCCTTAAAATTTAAACTTACCCTTTTTGTTAAAAAGACAACTGAAAATTACCTTAGCCTGACTCACTTGAGAATCCCCAGCAGAGTCGCCAAGCTGTCGTAACCGTCTTTCGGTTGGGCCCCGGAATTGGGCTTCGACTTGAAAAATGTGATTGGAGTCGCCACCGATTATTTATTTAAAAAATAAATAGGTTAATCGGATACCTTATATCTTACCTGATCTGCGTCTTACCAAAGATATGTCGGATTCGGGAGTCGGTTACGGTCAAGGAAGGATTAGCACCCTTGAACCGCCCTTTCGGTACTACGTAATTTCCAGTTGTTTTTAATTAAGAAAATCGAAAGTTAAAATTTAAAGGTAACATATGATCCAAAATTACTTACCTCTGATCAATTTGAAAGAGTACCCTTAAAAAGTCGAGAAACGCGTTAAAGGAAAAAGGAAATAAGAGTAAATGAAATAAAGAAAATAGAAGGAAAAAATAAAAAAAATGATGAAAAACTAAAAGAGGAATAAAAACATATAATTATTAAGTGCAAAATAATAATAATGATAATAAGTAGTAAAATAAAAATCGCAATCACACCAAAAAAGTAAAAAAAGAAAGTCAAGGTTTGGTGAAGTATAACTGTCGGGAAGAAAAAGACGATAAGGGGTGGGACCGTAGTTAATAAATGAGTGTGATGTATCCCTATAATAGTAAGAATAATAAACAAAAAACATTATGATATAATATATATATAATAAATATATAACGAAAAAAATAATTTAATAAAGTAAAATAATAATAATGTAATATATATAAATACATGAAAACAAAAAAAATAAAGAAGTATAAAATAAAAAATATAATTAAATGTATATATGCATATGTTTAAAAAAAGTAAAAATAAAAATAAAATACAATAAAAAATATACATATAATGATAATAATAGTAGCAAAAGAGAAAAATATATTTATATACGTTAATAGTAAAATAATAATAAATATAATAGTTATAAATATATATATATATATAATAACTTTAAAAAACATTAAAATAATATTAGAATAAAAATAATTAATATATATATATAATTAATAATACGATTTATCAAAAAGAAATAAATAAAAATATGAAAATAATACATAAGGGACCGTTCATCGGCGGCAAACCTTTCATTCGTTTTAAATATCCTAGTATTTTTCCAAAACGGCCTCGGGGTTGTGTAGATCTAAAAGAAAAAGTTTCGAACGACAACCCCTTTTCCTCGGCCAAAACTGTTTTTTTTAGCACAAAGACGAATAACAATACATGCAAGTGAAGAAAAGAATGCGAAAGGTAAAAGCTTTCACCTTTTATTGCTCCTGAATTGTTTACAATAGCTTCAAAACAATCTATTTGCTTGTATTTTTTCTGGTAATTTCGTATGCCAATCGTGTGTTACAATAGTGAGCTACAATGGCTATTTATAGTGCTTGTGGATCCTAACTTTAGGAGTTTAAAACATAGCAAAATTCTATCCTATTTTAGGAATTGAATCCTAGCAGAATTCTATCCTATTTTTGAGAGTTTGAATCCTAGTAAGACGAAAAATGTGTGTTGACAGTATGTACCTTTGCATTTCTTCTTGATTATAAAGTTTAATCTCTCTCTCTTTTTTAAACAAAATGTGATCACAAAATACTTAGGTCTTAATTCATAATAGATTTGAGGTTAAAATATATATGTAATATATATAGTATATTAAATATTTAATATTTTTTATTAATTCAATTAATTTGACTAATTAACTGATTTCAAATCAAATTAACGATAATCAAATTTTAAAATTTTTAATCATTGATTGATCTAATATTAAATTAAACGATCGATTAACTAAACTAAACTTCAATTTAATTAATAAATTTGATTAAACCGAACAATGAACTTCCTGTGGTAGAAGAATGATGGCTGCCCATCAGACTTATAAAAATTTGTTATGTGACAAGTCATTCCGTATTCAATTTTCACACAACAATAGCTTCGATAGGTCAACCTTACAATATAATGTAGTACTTGTATTTTGGGTAAACTATATAGTCAAAATTTATTTTGACCACTGATATTTTAATTTGATTAATCAGATTACTTAATTATTTAAATATTTCAATCAAATCATATGTTGTTAATATTTAACGGATTAGGTGACATGATAGTTAAAATATTTTATTATAATTACATAATTAGTCCTTATTACTTCTAAATTCTTTCAATTTGGTCCTAATTGTAATAAATTAAAATAAATTTAATCATCGAATCATGAGGTGTCATATGTCATTGGTGACACCTATCATGAAACTCGTCATCATTTGATTGGAGACCTAAATTTATTTTAATTTATTGTGTAATTATAACAAAATATTTTAACTGTCACATCACCTATTTCGTTAAATGTTAACGACATATGATTTGATTGAAATATTTAAATAATTTAGTGGTTTCATTGATCAAGTTAAAATATCGATATTTAAAATGATTTTTGACCTTACTTGAGTGGTTTACATTTGTATTTTTAGTCCCACGTGTTATATGTAAACTTCCAACCAAAAGTAAATGCACTTGAAAATGATTGTAAGGAAAATCAATGAACTTTTATTTCTCAATCTCCTTTTGTTGGTAAGCCCAATATTACACGTTTATATCATTCATTGTCAGCCGCAATATGTATAATCGGATGTACTTTTATTTCATTTCCCCCGTTCCAACTAATAAAATAAAAGCTTTTTTATAATTGAAATTAAATGAAATAAAATATTTTACTGTTAAATAATAATTTTAGTTGGATCAATTAAAGATGTCGTTCGAAAAAAACACATAAATCAAATCTAAATATAAAAATATTCTTTTACAAAAAGTTCAAATCTACATATTAATTCTCCTCTCACTTAAAATTAGGATTTGTATCAAGTATTTCCTTGTAAATTTTGAATTAAACAACTGGATGTATATCCGATACATTTATATATATTTAAATCGAATAGTTTCAAGCAAAATTGGAATAAAGTCACGTGAATCTAACGTCAAATTGGCCGGCAGTGAGAACCAGCCGTAATCCAGGATAATCGGTCGGAGCTGTTACGGCGTATTTAATTTTATTTTGTACCTTCTCTTTATGGTCCACCTCTTATTCAAAATTTTCAACTATCTTTGACCTTATTAGTTTCAGCCTCTACAATTTTGACCTGATTACAGTATTTTAGGTATATATATAGAGTAAATGACGTAAATTCCTCACTATAGAAATATTTATTTAAATTTTATAATTATTAAAAATTATAAAATGATATTCTAATTATAAGAAATTATTTTGTTGAGTCATTTGATTATTAAAAGTTATAAAATGATCATCTGACTATTCACTGTATTCCAAGCTCGTCATTTTCACTAAAAAATTAATAGTCGTCTAAGCTTGACGTTAACACGTTGACTGAAATATATAGTTGTTTGAGATTATGAGATAAGATTTTATCATATCTCAATCAGTAGGTTAATATCCAACTCAAACTGCCATTAAAATTTTAATAGAAAAAGATGAGTTCCAAATATAATAGATAATCAAATGATTACTTTATAATTTTTAATAATAGATAGACTCAAAAAAACAACTCCCATATTCATATAATCATTTATGTACTTTTCCCTTTATTATAATACCAAATAAAGTAAACAATGATACAAAATAACTAAAGTAACGAATACATGAAATATTAAAATTATTACAAGAAATTATTAAAATTAGTTTGACATGTCAATTAAGGCGGTCAATGTATGAGTTCTTTCTAAGCCTATTACGGCGTTGATTAGCCTAAACATACTTAATTTTAGGGTTTATGGTTATAAAAACGTGCGAAATATTCGTGGAAGAAATTTCCAAGAAGCACAATGATTTTTTTTCTTTTTGAATCCTCTACAAAGCATCCTCAAACAATCAAAAACTCAGTCCGTGTTAGATAATATTATTTTATTAAAACAATTTGTCCTTGGGAAATTTTAATAAAAAACAAATCTTATTAATTTGTTGGCAGTTGTTAATTTATTCTTTAACTACACTTAGATCTAAAACAATATTTTTTATATATAAAAGATTCAAATATATAATAAATCGTTTATAATCTTGTTTTCTATTTTTTTAGGATTTGAAAAATATATATATAGGAAGTTGATGGTTTTTAATTAATTGATATTTAAATTATTTTATAACGATTTGATACTTAAATATGGAAAAACACTTAATATGGTATCTATTATCTAATAACATTTAATGACACTAATATGTTTATATTAATTACTTATTTAATACACCATATATATATATATATATAGAAATTTTAATTTAAATATGAATTCAACAGAAAAGTATTCATATAGTAATTTAAAATATTCTCTTGACTCCAGTATCCAAAACCGATCGCATGCCGTCCACGTGCCAATTTAATAAGGAAATAAATATTTGAAAGGCAAAAGAAATATTAAAAGATCACACCTTTCATGACTGGATCAAGAAGTTTCGAGCTTTATTCAAGTCACCGACCGGTCCAACCCGGTCCCTCACTTTTTTTTGGTTTAGCCATCGTTATATTGTTTGTTGGCCACTACCATAAATTAACACTCGGCTCTGTCATCCACTTGCAACTCTTGCTTATTATCATTCTCACCCAACTCGGAACTCAATAAGCTCACTCTTATTCCGTTCTAATGGCTGCTTCTTCTCTACCTTCTACTTCTCTTCATCTGCAGTTTGTCTCATCGAAAAAATCATCATCAAAGGCGGCGACCACTTTAACGTCGCGTCGGGTTGTGGTTCGGCGTATTAGAGCCTCGGTGTCGGAGAAACCATACGTGGCTGAGCCGGCGGTTGTCGTTTCAGATAATGGCGAAGCCAAGCTTCCCGTTAAGAAAATCCCGGGTAATTATGGGGTTCCTTTTGTTGGTCCATTCAAAGATCGACTTGATTATTTCTACAATCAAGGTCGAGATGAGTTTTTCAAATCGAAAATCCAGAAATATCAATCAACGGTGTTTCGAACCAACATGCCACCCGGCCCTCTCATCTCTCAAGACTCAAAGGTTGTTGCTTTGCTCGACGGCAAGAGTTTTCCTGTTCTTTTCGATGTCACCAAGGTTGAGAAGAAAGACCTTTTCACCGGCACTTACATGCCGTCAACTGACCTTACCGGCGGCTATCGAATCCTCTCGTATCTCGACCCTTCCGCCCAGCACGCCCAGCTCAAACAACTTATGTTTTTTCTCTGAAATCCAGGAGAGATCAAGTAATCCCCCAGTTCCAAGCCTCTTACGGTGAGCTATTTGAAACGTTAGAGAAAGAACTCGGTGAGAAGCAGAGAAGCAGTTTTCCGACGGCTAACGATCAAGCTGGGTTTAACTTCTTGTGTCGGGCTTTCTTAGGTACGAACCCAAGAGATACAAAACTAGGAACCGATGGTCCAATTTTGATTAGTAAATGGGTTCTGTTTCAACTCGGTCCGGTTCTTTCTCTTGGTCTCCCTAAATACGTTGAAGAGCTCTTAATCCACACTTTCCCCCTCCCTCCGGCTTTGGTTAAAAAGGATTACCAGAGTCTCTACGAGTTTTTCTACGAATCATCTGGTTTCTTTCAAGATGAAGCTGAGAAAATGGGTATTTCAAGAGAAGAAGCATGCCATAATTTGTTATTCGCTACGTGCTTTAATTCATTCGGTGGCATGAAAATCTTCTTCCCCAACATGCTTAAATGGATCGGCAGAGCTGGAGTTAAGCTACACACTGAATTAGCAACGGAGATCAGATCAGTCATCAGATCCAACGGTGGGAATCTCACCATGGCCGCCATGGAACAGATGCCATTGATGAAATCTGTGGTGTACGAAGCGTTACGGATCGAACCACCCGTCCCGTTACAATACGGGAGAGCGAAGAAGGATTTCTTGATCGAGAGCCACGAAGCCGTGTTCGAAGTGAAAGAAGGGGAGATGTTATTCGGGTTCCAACCGTTTGCAACGAAAGACCCGAAGATATTCGAGAGATCGCAGGAGTTCGTCGCCGACAGGTTCTTCGGAGACGACGGAGAGAAGCTGTTGAAGCACGTGCTTTGGTCGAATGGACCGGAGACTCAGCAACCGACGTTGGGGAACAAACAGTGCGCCGGCAAGGATTTCGTGGTGTTGATGTCTAGGCTTTTGGTGGTGGAACTGTTTAGGCGTTACGATTCCTTCGAAATCGAAGTCGGCAAGTCGACGTTGGGGGCAGCCGTTACGGTCACATCCTTGAAGAGAGCAAGTTTTTAAGACAAAGAAATCTTATGTTTCTGTCATTTGGTAACGTTAATATTTAATTTTCCCTTTTCTTATACAGTTAGTTTATAAATTTTTTTTCACCACTTATCATGTGATTTATAGACAAGCAAACCTTAATTTCAGGTGAAAGTAAAGGTTTGGTACAAATAATAAGACAAAAGAGAAAGATTAAAAATTATTAAAACGCAAGTAAAAGAACTAGACTAAAGGTTGCACCACTTATACAGTTTCGTTTTTTAAACAAACACTCGCACACCCTCAAGTTGAAGAAAGTCTCGAATCTCTAAAAATAGTAATTTTTGTTTTATTCAGTGTCAGTTTGTTTTACTGAAAATATTTTTCAGTGTTTGGATGGTATATTATAAAATGTTTTATATTATTTGGTTAATTTTTTTTTAAAAATAATTTTTAGAATCTGTTATTAATAAAAAAAGCCTACATATTCGATATGTTTTTATTCTTAAGGTTCATTTTAATTTTTATATAATTATATTTTATAAAAATATATAATTTTATTAGTACGTCAAACTAAATTTTTAGATAATTTATAATTTATGTTGATTGTGTTATAATATACTATTTTAGGTTTAAAATCTTCATGATGCTATTCATGTTGTTTTTTAAAATGAATTTCAAAATAATTAATATTATGTAGGGTTATTTGAATTAATATTAATAATTGATTAAAATATATTATAAAAGTTTATAAATGAGTGTCAAAATATAATTAAAGGAGTTAACACATTAAAACAAAAATATATCCAACCGTAATATACAGTGATATATGCATCAAATTAAATCCCTAAATCATAAGACATTAAAACAAAAAATAATATCCAACCGTAATATACAGTGATATGCATCAAATTAAATCCCTAAATCATAAGATATTACAGTGTGCTCAAACTCACAACAGGATTTTTTTTAATAGAGAAAATTGGAGGTTAAATAATGAACATTTGCACTGCATTGCAATAAAAGCAGCAGATTTAGAATTCCTTCTCACTAAAATTACACAATTTATTTATCTATTTTAACTATTTTAACATGAATTACTATATATCTAAATCAAGGTGAAAAAACATTTCTCGAATAATCGATGAATGATAAGAATTTATCATAATGATCTGTCATGCTTTACAACATGTGTAAAATCCCAAAACCTTCACCATGAATTCCTTCATGTTTCACATGTAAGCAATTGTTCAATCAAATACTGGGACTTGGAACTAAACTGGAACTTTCCAACTCCCATATGTCCTTAGATACCTGCAATTCAAACCTCAAGTCCTTCGATACCTCAACTTCTTGGTTAAGATCTTCAGTATGAGGATCTTTTAGAATTACACCTGCAATTCAAACCTCAAGTCCTTAGATACCTCAACCAAAGAAATACAGCATGTGATTAGAAGCAAACAAGCATGCATGCTAAAATAAAACTTGCATGAATGCGTTTTTTTTCAAGATATCCATATTTGTAATAGAACACCATAGGCATTCCCAAGCAACTTCAATTGAGAACGATGAAGAAGAATGAGATGTATTCATAAGGAGAAAAACCTCAAAAAAGGACTAATCAAGGTTGAATGTTTCCAAAAATCATAGTGCAAACAAGTTAGAACACCAAGACAAAAGTGTATGCATTAGGGAGAACAATATGATTAAAGAAGATCCATATAAAGAAACCAAAAACATCAACCACAAACATACTGCTACATTTGCCAAGGAAATATCACAATTGAATTCAAATGCAAAGATCCATAATGGCAATTGAAAAAAAAAATAGAAGATAAACACATAATACATAGAAGCCTTGGAAAAAGTTGCAAGGTGTTATTATATGAATTGACACGACAATAGCATAAAGTGAAAAGTCGCATAACAGATAAATTGAACGTTGTTCTGAATGAAACACAACACCATATCTTGTTTTACCTCCATCAAACAAAGTTCATACAATCAGAGCAACATCTATGTAACATGCATACAGGTATACATTAATTTTAAAATCTAATTTGTGGGGTCGAGAGAAATACATGCTCTTTTCAAAACCTGCCTTAGAGAGGTCACCCTGCTCTAGTGCATATCTATCAGGACGTAGACGAGAATCTGATGCTAATAGCTTCTTGGGAGCAGTATCAAAGCTGTTAATCTTATGCGCAAAATATGTGTACTGAAATTTATCATTTTTCAGAGCATCAACAAGTCTCCACGACTGCATAACAGCAACAGAATAATGACAAGCAGATCATTATCATACGCAATTATCTTAGAATCTATTCATCGATACCAACACTAAACCTTAAAAATATGCTGAAGTTTACTTTCATCGATATCAAACACTACAAAATGATAACCCAAACAAGTTCAATTTTATAAGATGAGAGGCATCCTATAAGATGATGTTTCCAAAGAAGATGATTTGGTGGGAAACAGAAAAATTCAAGTTTATGTATGATAGCCACAGAGTCTCAGAAAGATCAGAATGCATATAAACAAGTTCTTCCCTCCCCATTGCAGTGTTCTTGTATTGAAGGGCATATGCAATTTGAAAGAAAGAAAAAAGTCAATGCTAAATGCACAACAACTCAAATATTAAAAAATTTGTTGAACTTTTCAACCTATATTCAACTCAAATACAAGTCGAAAATTCTTCAGCAAAAATAAACCGAACTGCAAGAAGAGACCTTTACATAAAAAATGAGAAATTATTGTAATTTCCACAAACTATTAATGTTGCTTCTATTAGTTTATAAAACACGTTAATGATGTATTTTTTTACATTATGAAATTGAAACACTAAAACAAGAAGTACGAATAGGCCTTAAAAAGTTAAGAAATAGATCATGTTTTACCTTCCAAGAGGATATACATCAATTGAATTTCCCAAAAACTTGGTTTTCACTTTAGATGAATTATCATAAATGAAAGGCTCTTTTTCAGCATGACCAGCACTCATTGGGGGTGATGACTAACCTGAAAAAGGGGAAAATGTCTAATAAATACCTTAAACAGAAGCCAAACAGATAAATTATGCAGAAAAAAGTGCTAGAAGAGCCCAAAACATTAAAAGGGGAAAAAATGAACCCAAACTCAGGTCTAAAAGACCCACTTGTTCAGCTAGAAAAGTAATGCCACCATGATTAACCATTTCATAAGTCTCCCCAAGTATGGGATTGAATGGTTTCCAGGTACGTTGATAGGCATAATAGACAAATATAGCCCATGAAGCTGCAATTAGCTACCATCAGTCACCTATTTAAACTTAAGAAAGAGAAGTTAGAAGAAACTTTACTAGTGTACACTAATCGCATGTAAGGATCTTCGTATTCATCAGCCAGATCTACCAGGTATGAATACTACATTATCTGTCACAGAACGAAATTGATAAATGATAAAACCACTAACAAAAAAGAACCAAACACAACAAATAACTTTAAAGCAGTGGTTGGATAGGAAAACACAAACCTCAACCATTTTCTGCAACAATGACATTGGCTCAAAAATAAGAACTAAACAAACAGATCACACCAGGAGAATAAATTTAATACGAAAATGAACAAATAAACGAAATCCACAACAAGAGAGTCATATACAGAACAAACCCAAAATTAAAGCGATAATAAGAAGAAAGGGAACCGACCCGGCTTCCAAGAGCAATGGAGTACCCGACCATTTAGCCCGAATCGCAACTTGAACGTTCTTCGGCCTTTGATTTTAAGCTCCAACAAAAGCGAAACCACAAATTAATAAACAAGTAAGGAGGAACAAAACGCAAAAGCGAGATCTGAAAGGTGTATCCATTTGGATAAAATGAAAGTATATATTTCCCCAATCGATTTTCTATATGATTTCAAATGGAATTACATCCGACATTGATGAGTTAGATATCAGGCTTCGGGGAGAAATGAAGGGAAGGGAAGGGAAAATGAATTACCGTTTACAAAACGTGAAGTCATTTTCCCGTGTTTTGGTTTGAGTTTTCAGTTGACCGTAAAACAAATTACATTGACTTTATTGTTTTACGGGAACCAAACACGGGAAAACGAAATTTTTTTTTCCGTAAAATGTTTTCTCCAAACCAAATGGACTCTTAGTTTTATAGATTTTTAACGGTTTCATAGAAAATTAATTCTAAGAAGAAAAAAATGTAAATGCTTTGAAATCAAACTTAAACTTGAATTTAGAATCCCTTCTCACTAAAATACATATTTTTATAAAATATAATTATATAAAAAGTTCAAACTATTTAAATTGGTTCGCTACCAGCAGCAGTCAAAAAAATGCAATGCTACCAGCAGCAGTCAAAAAAGTGCAATGCTAAGTGAATCTTTTAAACGTTTGGTGGTGCAAACTACCTATGATGGAACTTGGTAATATCTTGGAGCAATTTAAAACTTTAAAAAATTAGAAGTTTAAATTAAAATATTTGAAGGGTTCTCTTTACATTTTGTTTTCTAAAAAAATTAGGGTTTAACTAAAGTTTTTGAAATTTAGAGATGCTTAATGAGAATTTTTTAAAATTATGGAAGGAAGTTTAATTAAGAGCATTAGAAAATTTTAAAGTTTAATATGAATTTCTAAAAATTTTGAGGGAACCAAATTAAATTTTTTGATAACTTTAAAGGTCTAAATTATAATTTTTAAATTTGAGGGCATGGCCCCACTAGTCCTCTTATGTTCTGCCACTAAAAATGATATCGTCTTAAACAACAATAAACATACTAAAACGATGTCGTTTTATTAATATCGTCACTATCATAACGTCTCTCTCGGGAATTCGTTAGACTTAAAAATTATTTAATTTGAGGAAGGCGATGAAATATAACTTTGAAAACAAACTGATTTTAGAATCGCCACCAACCTTTAAGTTAGGTAGGTTAGAAACCTTAAACATCATTTTAATGAGTTTAGAAAAATCATTAAAAGACAACAAAATGATATGCGTTTTACCAAAAAAATCATTTTTAAGAGTTCGGGAGTCGATTACGTGTGGGAAAGGGTGAACACCCCCATAACGCCCAAGTTTGGTATCTAAACGATTATATGATGTTTAAATGTTGGGAAATTTACAAATTTAAAAACGTATTTAAATTACGATCCTTCTATTTATTCGAATTTATATAAAAAGATGTCAATTTCTTACACTAAAACAACATTACTTTCCAAAAAGAAATACAAATTTGATAACA